>NC_085857.1:32951790-33031790 GCF_034702125.1 Engraulis encrasicolus
GCGACACCATGCAAAGAAGCGGAGGAAGTCCAGAACCGCTTTCACTGCATCTCAAATACAGGAGCTGGAGAAGCGCTTTGTGTACCAGAAATATTTAACGCAGACGGACAGGGACCACATCGCGCACCAACTGGCACTAACGAATGCTCAAGTCATCACGTGGTTTCAAAACCGCAGGGCGAAGTTGAAGCGGGACTTGGAGGAGCTCAAGGCAGACGTTAAATCGGCCACCGCCATTGGGAGCGTGCCCTTGGAGAAACTGGACAAACTGGCGGATTTGGAGAGGCTCGTGAATGGAACGGCGGGGCACCGTTCAGCGGACTCTTGGGCGGAAAGGGAGATTCGGATGCCCCCCGCGTGTCCATTTAGTCCCGCAGACCACACAACTCGAGCACCAGAACAACACTCATCAGACAACGAAGACGAGGAGATTGATGTAGATTGATGTAGATGATTGAGTTGGGGGAAATAACAACTCCATTCGTAAACTTACACTCTCAAACGTATTTAGTGAAGCTTATGGCTGCCGTTCTTCCCAACTCTGTCTCTGTCTCTGTCTCTGTCTCTCTCTCTCTCTCTCTCTCTCTCTCTCTCTCTCTCTCTCTGGTGTAAGTTCTCAGTTTTCATTAAGAAAATTCATACTCTCTCATTGCAATGGGCTACTATGTAGGCTACAGTGACTGCGTAAAATTACTGGGGAAGGTTTTTTTGAAATTGGTGTCTGTGTTTGGTTATTTGGATGTAATGTATTTAAGTTGTTAAATATATATTTTTACAGTGAATGATTGTGACTGAGAAACCATGTAGATAACAATATCAAGCTCAATAAAATAAATTATATTTTCTGTTACGTAAAGCCGTCTCCCCTTCTTTTATCAGCATTGGTAACGGACGCACGGGTCTATGGGGCGACCGTCCATTGTTGCCGAACCCATTTCAAATGAATAGCCTAAATAAAACGACTAACTTCAAAAAGGTAGGGATAATCTGCCCTTACAGTGGCTGGCCATGGGTAATGTCGCAGCCTTTTTGAAAGCTAAGCACATGCACGTTTCTTCTTTCAAAAGCGTGTCATGCCCATCTTGACCCCACAAACAGTTGTCTATTCCTGTGGAAATTTATGTGAGAATCGCAAACCTGCGCTATTTGGTGAGAAAGGGGGCAGAGCGGTGAAAGCAACAAAAACCTTACGTTTTGGGCCAATTTCTTCGAGACTATATAATTCTTCTTTGTGCCGGGTCGAGGCTGTAATTTTCAGCGTAAAAGCATGAAATGCGCAGACAAATGATTCAGATCCCCCGATGGGACGGCGCACAATGGCGAATGCGCAGCCTCCCGCCGCGTCCAATGCCGAGACAAGCGTGTCCCGCTGCACGAAAAGGACAAAAACGTTTGGGGACCATATGGTTTTTGAAATTGCCCCTCCGACTTTCGGACATGTTGATTGATTGAGTTAACCTCCGCTATTTAAGCTGTTTAACTCCGGCCGAGACAAAGCCGCCATTGCATTCGCAGGCCCTCTTCAAGGCACGCATATGGGCTCATGAATGTCCGCTCTTTTCTCCCCGTCTCCTTAAAGCTTGACGTTTTTAACAAGTCAATGAATTACAATGAAAGTAACCGTTTTTGTAGCGCTTGTCTGCACTCCATTTATGAGGCCCTGAAATGCTATTTGACTCCTTTCCAAAGGGGCTTAAAGAATAGTAGGCCTATACTATTAGTGAGAGATCTTTTGATCTCGAGAAAGAGGGAGAATAAAGTGTCTAAGTGACTTTCGTGCCAGAGTTGAGCCAAAAAGAAAGCTTTTGTTGATTTTCTATTAGTTTTTTCATTGCCTTTCTCAGTTTCACTTTTATCTATTGTGCTGCCGTGTGCTTAATGAAGCTGAAGACATTGTAATGTAAGAAAAGAAAACACACTTCTGAGAAATGGCCGTAGACTGCCTACACAATCTAGCTGGCCCCTCTTTGGCAGCCACTAATAATGATAATAATAATAATAATAATAATAATAATAATAATAATAATAATAATAATAATAATAATGAAATAATAATAATAATAATAATAATACTAATAATAATAATAATTTAGTGACCCTATGTTTTATAGCCAATAGGCCTACACATATTGTGAAATCAATGTAACAAGTTGAACTGGGCTCAAATGTTACTTTTATTTCGTTGTTGACTCCCATTTTTTATTTTACTTTTTATTTATTTATGTATTTATTTATTTATTTATTTATTTATTCATTGGTCTTGGTTCCACGCTCCATCAGAACGGGGAAAACTTAAATTCTTACTCCAGCTATAGACCCTGGAAAATTACCCAATGTTGTTTTTGTTAACACCTCCATGTTGTTTATGGACACCTCCATGTTGGACCTGTTGAGCCTGAAGGTGTGTCATTGCCGTTGTGTGTATCATGGCATTTAGAGTAGAGTATAGTATTTTCTCTCTCTCTCTCTCTCTCTCTCTCTCTCTCTCTCTCTCTCTCTCTCTCTCTCTCTCTCTCTCTCTCTCTCTCTCTCTCTCTCTCTCTCTCTCTCTCTCTCTCTCTCTCTCTCACACACACACACACACACACACTCTCTCTCTCTCTTCTCTCTCTCTCTCTCTCTCTCTCTCTCTCTCTCTCTCTCTCTCACACACACACACACACACACACACACACACACACACACACACACACACACACACACACACACACACACACACACACACACACACACACACACGGTATGGTCTTGGTAGGGTAGCATATTGGAGGGGGCAGGGGTATTAATGAGTAGGCCAACCCAAAGTGCACCAACAAGGCAATTATTTGAAAACATGGGACACTGAAAAAATACCCCCCCCCCACATATACATTGTACTTTCTATATGCTGATATGCTTTGTTTTTTGTTTTATTGGCCTATAATTTAGAGCAGGGGTGTCAAACTCTGGAACAAGGTCGCGGGCCAAACCCAACATTTATTTTAAAATCTGGACTTAAATTATGAGTACATGCGCTTCATACTCAGAGTTAAATTTCACACACCCTCTTTCCCATCATATATGATAGCTGAAATGTATCTGCACATCATGTGACACACCACATTTCTTGTTCAGTCTTTTTACACCATACATTAATGGTGTATGTGGGCCAAGGCCAACTGTAATACACATTTGAAA
The DNA here is from genome assembly GCF_034702125.1 of Engraulis encrasicolus. Classification (NCBI taxonomy): domain Eukaryota; kingdom Metazoa; phylum Chordata; class Actinopteri; order Clupeiformes; family Engraulidae; genus Engraulis; species Engraulis encrasicolus. Next base: position 32,954,968 of record NC_085857.1, read on the forward strand.
TGATCTCGCGGGCCAAATAAAATGGCTCCGCGGGCCAGATTTGGCTCCCGGGCCTGAGTTTGACACCCCTGATTTAGAGCATTGCTTTGGGAAGTCCCTGAGCAACCTTTATGTACAATTTCAACCAAACCTGTCCTTCTCATGGTTGTTTCCATATTGGCCTATAATTTAGAACATTGCTTTGGGGAAGTCTCTGAACAACATTTAACAATCTGACCTAACCTGTCCTTCATATGGTTGTTTCCCTATACAGTTGTAGAGGGATGGACTGGCCATCTGGCACACCGGGCATTTCCCGGTGGGCCCTGCTCCCTCGTGGGCCCCTACTGTATGTTCAGAAATGTTTTTTTTACATTTCTGAAAATAGGGGCCCATGAGGGTGCGGGGCCCAATGTGGAGTCAGTTCTGCGTTGCTAATTATGAGGGCGGGCCCTTTAAGCCAAAAGTGCCCGGGCCCTATTTCTCCCCCAGGCCAGCCCTGTAGTTGTATGTGCTTCACATAGATATGTTGACATGCGCACATACTATGCTTTATGTGTCTGAACTTGACTTCAGATGCTATCACATACAGTACACCCACTTCATACCCATCACCCACCACAACATACACTCAAAAAAACGATTCTGTGGTATTGTAATTTCTATTTTATTATAATCAGTAATATTTACACTGCAATACTAATTTTGAAGGGAATCAGTGAAAACAATTAACATTTACCTAATTGATTCAGTAATGCAGTTTATTATGTGGAATAAGTAAATCTTACTTGAATTTTTCAAGTATTTTTTAGAGGTGTTCTTGTCAATGGATAACATTGAAAATGATCAAGTAAATTTTATTTGAAAGAATCAAATTTTATTTGAATGAATTCGCGCATGCTCATTGGCTGGGCTCTGGGCTGGGCATGCGGCAACAAGTCTGCTGCCGTTGAGAGGCTCTGGCTTGCTTGGTGCTGAGAAGGAGGAATCAGATCTTCCCACATTCCACACTGCAAATATACGTGAGTATCTCCTTTATTGTCAGACCTCTAAGCTTATTTTGGCTTTGTTGGTCACTGTGGTTTGCATTTTGATGTAAGAAACTGTTCAACTCAGTAAAGAGGATGTAATGCTAGGCTAGCGTACACATCTTTGGTTTGTTTGAGAGTTAGCACAACACAGGGCTTCAGACAGGACCATTACAATAACTTTGCGGTTAACAGAGTGGCATTGGCTTTATACAATTGTAGTGTTGTAGCCAAATATAATATCTGTAATTTTGGAGTAACATCACAGTGGTGTTAGATTTATGAACGGTAAAGTCAGAGTTGAGTGAAATGCCTTTAGGAACAGCGTGCACTCAAATATTGTCTAGCTACCTCAATTTTTTCTGAAAGGGGGTGATCTGAAAACCTTAAACAACAAGTATGTTTTGTAATGAACTACGGTTTGGCTTGTCTAGGGCAACACATTTTAACTGAAATTGGCTCCTGTGTGATTGAGCCTTATCTATTCATTTTGGTAAGCTTTCTCTGGGTTGGCTAGAACTATATTTTTTTGTTCACTGGTCTATGGAAATGCAATGTGCTTGTCTAAAAACCTATTCTTTTTTGTAGTGACCATGTGTGTTTGACACAACTCCGAGTCATTCTTGAGACTGAAGTCCACAAGTTGATTCTGCCCCCGCTCCCAGGGAAACCAACAAAAGACTTTAAGTTGTGAATGGGAATCTACCTACAGATGACTTGAGAGAGAGATGGCCCGCCCCATTCTGCGAAGAGGGGGTAGGTGAAGCTTTTGACCCTAAGCAAGCCCTTTACTGGCATACTGTACTGCTTTTATCTGCCATGTACATAGTTCTGGAAATGCATATTAAGCTCCCATTAAAATAAGACCAATAGCAATCTGAGATGGCCTCCTGACCCAGTCACAAGATATGATGTGTATGCGTCTCTCTGTAGCCTATGTTTTCTGCGCCATCTTGCTGACAATACATACACATTGCAGGTATACAAATTAACAGAGAGATTGAGAAGAGACACATGGGGGAGGTAAATAAGTGCTTACTCACACTGTCACTTAATGGTTTGTGATATTTGGATTTCTTGATACAGATTCAGGATGCACTCCGGCATATAACAACAATTCCACTAGAGCAGCGTTTCATGGAGAAACTGGACCAAAACTGACCACGTTGATGAAGGCTGAAGGAGGAGCGGGTACTAAGCTCAAACCATTTTTGGACAAGTTGACTCAGGTTTGTTGTGCTTGTGCAGCTTTTGGCCTGTTACCTTTGTGGTGAAATCCAGACTCAATCCAAAGTATTGGAAGTGGGACCTTCACCTAGCAAACTGGGGGGGGGGGGGGGGGGGGGGGGGGGGTGGGGGTGGGACACACACACACACACACAAACACACACACACACGGACGGACGGACGGACTCCCCCTACTCTGATACTATCAAGCTGCTCAGTCCCACATCCAAGTTTGTATTGGGTCTGAAATACACCAATAAATGGTACATACATAGTTTTCTGATGTACTCCATGAAATGATATAAGGCAGTACATTTTAACACTTTTTAAGGCATTACTTTTTACCCCATAAAGAATTTTATCCAGCTGCATTGCCTCTTTTTCTCTGTATATCGAGTGTTGGCACTTTTGCTACGTTGTAACTCGTGTAACTCAATGCATCGGTTGACCAGCCAACATTACATGCATTTTCTTCTTCACACGTATCTTCTCACGTAAATACATAATAACGCCCCATAGAGGTTGTACCCATAGGGCTACAGGTACCATGCTTTGAAAAACACAGACATAGTGAAATGTTTTGTTCTTGAGTCCACAGATGGGAAGTATTGATGACCGCCGGGATACAGTAATCCGTGCCCTCATTGTCTATCTTGGAGAGGAAGAGGAGGATCTTTTTGAAGATTGACAGGTAAATAGGGTATATAATGTAATACGGCCCTGCCTCCTGTTTCAAAGGCACAGTCCACTGTACTTACATGTGGTGTTCTCTGAATTGAGACAAGCTACGTCTGTGCTTCCAGTCTGTCAGGTGTGGTTTTAATCCTGTTTGCATTTACATGTTTCTAGCTCCATCATGGCTGTTGGTATTTTGCGAGGCTTAAGTTAGATGAAGCCATAGTCTTCCACGATTTCCCAGTTTACATATGCCCAGTTAAACAAAACAAAATGCAGTCACACAAAATGAAACGTGCTGATTTTCTATGCTCGAAGGTCACATTGATGCCTTCACTCCTATTTGTGGTATTTAATTAAATTAATTAAAACCTTTGTTGTGTGTGACTGGACATGTGTCTCTCAATCAACATGATTTATCTGAAGTCCTTTGCAAAATGAAGTGAGTTAAGGAAAAAGTGGGTGAATTGTGTCATGAGCTATGCGCAGATGGTCATTCCGCAGTCTTTCAGTACTGTAGTTTGTGAGCAATGATGAATTCACCACACACACCCCATGAAAAACAAATATTAATTTCTTGTATTTTGTATGCAGGGCCACCCTGGCAGTGACATTACTCAACACCTCCTGAAGATCCTGGTTGAACGTGGTTCTACAGAGAGCGCATCCATCCTCCTTTGAAGGACAGGAGTTTCTGCAAGGATGCGGTAATGGTCCCAAAGCTTGTGCATTGCTCCATGGTATATGTTCTTAATTGAGCATTCTGTAAAAACACTGCGCTACACATTGGAGACCTTTCAGAAAAAAATCTGGACCTTGATGGACTCAAACTCTCTACAAAGATCGCAGGATGGAAGTCCAAGTTGAATGCCTTAAAAGCCACACACGCGCGCGTACACACACACACACACACACACACGCGCACACACACACACACACACACACACACACACACACACACACACACACACACACACACACACACACACACACACGGCATCAACAATGCGTTAAGCAAAAGTTTGACTTTTATTGACTTTTATGCAGTATTCTATAAAGTTTAACCTTTTAGATAGAGTTGTAAATAAAGGAAACTTTTCCATGATATTCTCTTTTTCAGAAAGGAGCTGTAGACATTTCCTTAAGTTTATTTTCTTTTTTGTATATTTAAGACAGTTAAAAGGACCAGTCTTCAGTGTGTGAAAGTATTGGTCATCAGCACCTCCAGCCTTTATTTGTATTTTTGTGCGCATCTCAAGTAATTTTTTTAAAAGTGAAGTGAAAGATTTTGCCATTTTAAAACAGCCTTTCAGTGTTTGTATTCTTGGGTGAATTATTGTAAAATAAAAAAAATGGTTAAGAACCTATTTTGTTATTTCATATGTAACACAATTCATTAATATTTATTTAATAATATTGATATTAAAATGTGAAAATAATCATCCATATTTAGGTATTATATTCAATTACTTTTTACCTGATTCTGATGAGTAAAAACAGTGATCGTTTTCAGTAAATTTTACTTGATTCTCAAGTGTGATTTTTACCTGATTCTGATGGGTGAAAAGAGAGAGGTAATTTTCAGTAAATTGTACGCATTATCGGCATGTAAAATTTTATCAAAAAAAGTGAGTGCGATTTGTTACTGAGATTTTTTTAAGTAAATTTTACGAGTCATTTTTTTGAGTGTACCAGCGTACACATCCTCATTCTTTAACCGCCACTAACCAGTTCTCATCAGAGATATTGTATCTCCTTTCGTTTTCTGAAGCAACACAGTTTACATAGGTGTACACACAGAGGCTGGCGCAGGATTTTGAAAAAGGTGAGCATCACAGCTTTTGGGTTAGGCTTTCAAATATAAATGCTTAATTTATTTTCTTATTTGCCAAAACACAATTTATAAAGGTTTTTTTCAAATGAAGATGGGGCTCGGATGGAACTAAAATGATGTGATGGTGAAATATTTATGTGGATATGCTGTATGCATTTGGTTATTGACCTGCCATGCTACTTTGGATAGGTGTAGACCTAACACAGCTGATAATTAGGTTTTGGGAGTTGGTCTAGTGGTCAGAAGGTTGTAGGTTTGAATCCCATAAGTGTCCTTTGGCAATTACTGTAATGCCCCTAATCTAACATGCTACTGATACTGTATCTTTCTGCAGACATGGATGTGTTCATCAGGTAGGCTATGTCAAAGCAATACGCTTTAATGTCCCTGCTAGAACATATTTACACAGAAATAAAAAGAAAGCAATTGATAGAAAGCAATGTTTTTATTTATTTATTATACTTTTGATATTTCCTGTACTTCCTGTAAGAGTTTCTTACTTTGATATTTCCTATTTTTTGTTTAGATACACTACATTGATGAGCCTTTGTTTAAATGTAGTGTGGCTTATTGTTTGCCACCTAAGCATACAAAAATGTAACCTTATGTTCCTCAGAAGGCACGACCTCTCCCCCGCGGAGGAGAACTGCATTAAGGAAAGGCAGTCCAGAGTAAAACAGGCTCTGCAAAGGCATGGCATTCCTGAGGTGAGGGGTTGAGAGAAGGTACACAATCAGAGACTGTCTGTGTATAAGCAGACAGAACACTTCAGAAAGCGTCCATAGGAATTAAAGGGGGCAGTTTGTTACGCTAATGTGGCGCTTGCTTGCACATATCCCACCTGGCCAGCAACAAGAGCTAATTGCTTGCTGAGCTGCGCTGTCATTTATCCAATCATCTCGCTGCCTCGACTCACCTGGTCTGACTAATCTGAAATTGCGACCCAAATTGCGACCTTGAGGTGTAGCCAAGATTAGCTACCGATTGAAAGGACTTATTCTAAATAATTTTGACACAATTCATTACGTGTAATATGATGAGGATACAGTAGCCTATGTCACAGAAGTGAGTACACCCCTCTCATTTTTGCAGATTTGTAAGTACTGTGTATATATTTTCATAGGACAACATTAAAGAAATTTCACTTCGACACAATGACTAGTGACCTGTTAACAAGATATATAACCACTTACATTTCTTGTTCACTCACAAAAAACAAAATACAGCCATTAATGTTTGACAACATCTAACAAAAGTGAGTACACCCCAGGTTAAAATCCTGTAGAGAGTGTCTGAGAAAGGGCCCTGTTGGCCCGAAACGTCTCGAAATGAAAAGGGATTAAAAGGGAGGTCATCATTGTGCGTTTCAACCTTGTCTTACATTGAACTTTTACATTTTGAATCTGCACCTGGCTGAAAAAGTGGGTGTGAGATTTGAATGAAACCCTTTGGAGAAAATCATGATCTGCTTCAGTAGTCACTGTGCATGGTGACATGCATGCTTCTTTAGGTGAAATTCAGATTTCCAATGTTGATGACATTCATGCATCCCCAAACGTTGTCACCTTGACACACATTTGTTTATCTTGGTCTCATCAGACCACATGACATGTTTCCAGTGATCCATATCCTTGGTCTGTTCATCTCTCTTGAGACCAAGATAAATGAATTTGATTTAGATGGTGTCAAGCATGTGTGGTGGTAAGTGAGTTTTACAAAAAAAGTGTATCATCTGGCTAGACAAGCATAATAGTGGGACTGCCATGGTTTGGGGATGCATGAATGCAGTCAACATTGGAATACACATTTGAAATGATCTCGCAGGCCAAATAAAATGGTTCCTCGAGCCAAATGTGGCCCGTGTCTTAGTTCGACATCCCTGGGCTAATGGTTTCATGGACAGTCATGGATAAGCGGTTAGGGTGTCAGACCTGTAGCCTAAAGGTTGCCGGTTTGACTCCCGACCCGCCAGGTTGGTGGGGGGAGTAATCAACCAGTGCCCTCCCCCATCCTAGTCCATGACTGAGGTACCCTGAGCATGGTACCGTACTGCCGCACTGCTCTCTAGGGGAGCCATTGAGGGCTACCCCCTTGCATGGGTGAGGCATAAATGCAATTTCATTGTGTGCAGTGTTCACCTATGTGCTGTTGAGTCCTGTGTCACAATGACAACGGCAGTTGGAGTTTCCCAATGGGCTTTCACTTTCTTTTCACTTTCAACTCAATGATGCTTGCCAGACCCACGTTCCCCGTGTGGCACTTCTGGGCTCTGGCGGAGGAGAGAGGGCGAGTGTTGCTCTCCTGGGTGTTGTACGGGAACTGGCGATGGGAGACCTCCTTGACTGCTTCCTCTATATGGTGGGAGTCTCTGGATCCACATGGTGATTACTCAGTGGCTGTGTCTCAAATGCCGCACTTGTGCACTTCGGGCACTGTTTTTCAGTGCCTAGGGCGCTCACACTGAAAATTTCAGTTGAGCCAGTGCACTGAAAAATGCAGTGCTTGAATTATGGACACTGTACGCACTAAATGGCGGCCATGTTGACAATGACAGGGAGGAAATGTGGCATTCAGTTCAGTAGAAGAGTTTGGTCAACAGTCTCCTAATTTTGTAAGTAATGTTAATGTTAATGTAATATATACTGTACATATTGCAGAATCAAGTGAAGCACTAAGATTTTTATTGGTTATTTTTTGTGGATCTTAGTAGTATTACTGTTTAAACATGTAATGTTAAAGTATGAACCCTGTTTAAAAAAATGCTTTTGCACACCTCTGTAGTTGGGCAGGTGCGTAGGATGTTATCCCAGCGGGGTTGTCAGTCAAGTGCAAAGAAATCCCGCACACTGTCCATTCCACTAACAAACTTTAATAATACAACGTTTCGGTCATCCGACCTTCTTCAGGTAAAGTAACTGGATGACCGAAACGTTGCATTAAAGTTTGTTGGTGGAATGGACAGTGTGCAGGATTTCTTTGCACTTGACATAATGAACCCTAACAATGTGTCTCACGATTGACCAGTAGTGGTGAGAGACACAGCAATCATGCTTGATTTGGCACTCTGCAACTGGGACTTCTATTGCTGTTTCAGTTCAGGGGTGCGTTTCTCAAATGTTAGCCAGTTAGCAACTTGAGTAGTTGCCAATGGGAAACTGTATTCCAAAGAGCAAAGTAGCTAACATACTTAGCAATTATGGCTGTGAGAAATGCACCCCAGGGATGTGAGCCTCAGATTAAAAATGGCAGTGGAAAAGAGGCATAAATGTATACGGTAATTTATATTTGCTGGCGTTGACAGGTGCATGGCCTCACTCTATGAGGATTCTAAGTGGTCCCAGCGAGCAGCGAAGGTCATCAGCAGAGCCCTCATGAACATGTCCGAGGGTGAGGGCGTGACTTTCTCAGAAGCGGTGCAGTGGCTTAAGAAGAGAGACGAGGAAGGGGATCTATCTCTTACTGATTTTTGGGCTGTGCTGGCTAGCAAAATTAAAGGAGAGCACGTGAGTATGGTGGTGTAGTTACCGTAATGCCTTGTTCACACCAGGACCAAGGCGAAGGGAGCCACGGAAGTCATTATTTCTCTATGGAGGGTGCGCGACCAGCATAAGGCATAAGTGATTACTGGTATTATGAATTGTTTATGCACCGTTTCTGGAATCTGTCTGAAATTCTCAAAAAAAACCCTCTACACAAAAATCCAAAAACTCACACATAATGGGCCCCTCACCTCTCCGCCAAAATGAACGTCTTGTTTCAAAACAAAACACTTTCTAATAAAAAAGGCCATTTGTTGTCCAATGACACATCCATAATTTGAATAGGCAACTCTACATGGGTTGCAATTAGTGGGCTACAGTTCATCATTGGTTCAATTTTAAATTGCACAGACGCATCTTGTCACCAGGCTAGGCAGCCGCCAGCTGCTTGGGCCCCCAAGTTAAATGGTGAATAACAGCTCACACGTTTCTACAATTTTGTTTGTGGTGCTCATTCCTTTGAATGTTGCTTGGGGCCCCAGCTGACACATAACACTACAGTTGCCTCTGCACACAGAAAGACATGGCAGTGAATTAAGAAATGTATTGATTATTGAAGGTCTTGGTATGGCCATAATACTAGATAAAAGTCTGTTTGATGCTCCCAAAAATGTCCGAAACGCTGTCCTATTACATTTTTGGGAGCATCAAACAGTGTTGCGGAGCTTTATTTTCCTTTCAGCTGCCTTGTTTTTGGTCCAGGATCTGTGCTACTGATATGCGCACATTCTCAGAATTTTTATAATACAATACTAGATATAACAGAAATATACTTAGATTTTGGTCTAATGCCAATGTTCTCTCTAAGCTTGAGACAAGGCTTTTGCAAGGAGACGAAGGCGATGGAACCAACCCGTATCCACTCTACAGTGCCAATGAGATGGCTTGCTATGAGAAGGAACATAAGAACAAGACAGGTGTGTTGCCTTCTTGTGTCCTTTATGATGGATGGATGGATGGATGGATGGATGGATGGATGGATGGATGGATGGATGGATGGATGGATGGATGGATGGATGGATGGATGGATGGATGGATGGATGGATGGATGGATGGATGGATAGTAGTGGACAGTGGTTCTCAAAGTGGCGTCCAGGGACCCCTAGGGGTCCACAGCTCGTTGCCAGCGGACTTGACTGTTAACCGTGTAATTCTGTTAGCCCTCATTAATAATCAGTCGCATCACTGGTTCCCCTCACCGGGGCCAAGAATGCAAAGGAAAACAGAATCATTTCATGAAACTATTTATAATAACACAAATTTACACAACACAAACAATTATTAACGCAAACAATTGTGGTAACTAATTTGTTGTGTGATGACGAGAGCTTCCTTGGGAAATGTGTTCTATTAGGGTTAACTAGCCTAAAAAAATGGAGAACCTCTGATATGTTTTTAAATGTTGTTTAAATCTGTATGTGCTTTTGCTTCCTTACCAGTGGAAAAAAGAATGTGCTTTGAGTTTAGTCCCAATGAGGTGGGATTCCTAGATCCAGGTGCTTACATACAGACGCCACACCTGAAGATGGACTTTGAGGGGGGCCGCGTGTCACCCAAGCAGCCATTCAAAAGGCAACCGATCAACCTGGCTCAGCTGCAAGGTTACGTTTTAAACATTTCTTTTCTGAGATTTTAGTTCCTGATGCCCGCACGAATAGCATAAAATAAATAAGGCATTGGTTACACATATGAAGATATTGTTAAAAATAGATATTATTCACCATTTACATGTTTTGATTCTGTTTGCATGGCATCTGGATAAAACAAAACATCAAATATGACAGGTGTGTTTCAGAAAGGGATAAAATAACACCCTTTCAGGGAGTTAGAGCTCTGTTTATGTGAAAACAAAGGGCCCAAAAAGATGTGTTTACAAAAATATTGTTATACAGTACATATACAGGGTCATAGAGAGAAATCTGATCTTCCCTATACCATTTAGAATAGTGGTTCTCAAGTGGTTCTTTTTTGAATAAACACCCCCTGGACCTCGTTATAAGCCTGCCAACATGCACCCCCTTGACCTTATCATAAGTTTGGCAATGCCCGCCTTAGTTTAAAAAAAAAATTAAAATGGACTAAGCACTATTGACAAATCTGTCAAATCTGTCTCATTCCCAATGCCCCCAAGGGCTCCCTAATGCCTCCCTAGCTCCCCCATTGAGAAACAACTAATCTAGAATATCATCACATTGACCTAGTCCCAGCCCCAGTGCAAAACATGTCTTAAGTCATCTGAATTGTTTTTATCTCCTTTTTTACACAGGAATCTGTTCAAGTTTCCTGGCAGATCTCGTCGAAGTCCTAGACTATTTGTGGCATTGGATTCACTCAATCCGCTCTGGTATATTACAAAAAAACAACACTGTGATCTCATAATTTAGAGGTTGCAGGATAAGATGTTGGTGTGTACAGGTTTGCATTCTAACATTTGTTTTTTTTCCATAGATGAAGATAAGCATCACCCCGTATTCTTATTGGCTGACTTGGTACTGAACCATGCTAACACAGAACGCAGCCTCAGTGCACTGGAAAAACTAAGAAGTGTCTTTGAAGGTAGAGTGTTTTGTGTGTACCAAAATTTGGTGGACCACACACTTATTTTCTTATCACACTTATATTCTTATTTGTTAAGCGTTGCGTCTAGTCAGGAGCAATAGTCTTGTCAGGAGCAATACAAATATCGTTTCTGAGCTCCAGAAAAACCAGGAACTCCTCCCACTTATCGGAAAGCAAACAACCATTAGCAAACCAAGGGAGGCGAGTCAACCATGCCGTTTGGGAAATGGTAATTGTTATGCTCTTGGTCAGACCAAGTCTTGAAGAGATTTGAAAGTCGATGATAATCAGGCTAACGAGTATGGGCATTAGGCAATTATCCCACGTTTCCTTCCTTCCAAAGTTTGATACATCTTTTGACTCAAACACAAATGTGTGATCTGTTATATAAGACAAGCTTTTTTTAGGCATGCAACATCAATCCATAAGGATAAATTTACTTATTTTTTTGTTTGTTTGGTGCCATTTAGACCATGGACAATTCAGTCAGTCACTCAAGGAAGTGAACAGTGAAAAGTGGAGAGACATGGCCCGAGAAGGCCGAACAAGCTTTTGCCATGAACTTGTGTCATCAGTGGGGGATTTGACCTCTGACCTCATTCAGGTGGATGGCACAGTGGATGACGGTAAGAGTGGCACCATGACAAGTGTAAAAGCAAGCGTGCACGCACGCACACACGCACGCACGCACGCACACACACACACACACAGAAATGATATTTGCATTGCTCTTGGCCTGACTGGAAGCAACACACACACACTTTTTTTCTTAATAAGAGCACATGATCCTACACTTCATGAATTCAATAATGCCATTTTGACTTTTTGCTTCTGCTCTTGTCTTTTCAGTGTGGTGGGTCATCAAACATATTACACCGCTGCTCACATGCTGGACCTTTGGAACTGTTGCCAACTTCCTCTACCATTTCCAAGGTGAACACAAAACTTTGAAGAGAAGCAGTTACTGTGAAAATAAATGACCCTAGGAACCTTGAGAATAGCAAACGGGAATACTAGATGGAAAAAAATGTCCAGAGTGTGTTCAGCTGGACGTGCAAGTTGCAACGCTGATTGTAAGCAGAAATCCGTGTCCGTTGTGATTGCGGCCGTAGGTTGGTAAGCTGAGTGTGGCAGGTATTTAGTTGACCACTAGGTGTCCTTAGTGTGCGTTTGAGGCCTCGAGAAATTAATAATTTTCAACCACATTTTGCTGGAAGGGCTCGACGTGTTATAAGGCTTCGTTTTGCCATCACTACTAGCAGGTGGTAGATGTTAGGAAACGAGGGCAATTAGAGGGGGCAACCTGGCCCACTGCACATGATGCAAGTGATGTTTGACGCCATACGCAAGCAGCCCAAAACACTGCGGGTGGACAGACAGACAGACAGACAGACAGACAGACAGACAGACAGACAAGCAGGCAGGCAGACAGACAGACAGACAGACAGACAGGCAGGCAGGCAGGCAGGCAGGCAGACAGGCAGACAGACAGACAGACAGACAGACAGACAGACAGACAGGGTCATTTCAATACCTGACCTAACACTTGCAGGTAATTACTGGCAGTTGCAAAATATAAACACGGTGTGATGGATGGAGTGGAACGTTTAGTCAACTTGCCAAAATGGCGTCCATGCCGTACTATCAGAGAGAATACAAGCAGAGGACAGAGTAGAAGGTACTACTCCATTGGTACTAAGGTTGGTACTACTTAGTTACGCAAGTAAGCCCCCTTGCCCCACTCAAGGCTCTTCGCTTTTCACTTAGTTAAAGGATAACTACTGCCAATTTCAATATGCTGTTGTATTGCTCATGCTACCCTTGACTTTTCAGTACCCAGTGATGCTGTATCTTTCGAGTCAGCCCTTTCCGAGATGTGAGCTATTCTAATGGGGGCAGATTTTGTTTACATTCAACATTTTCTTAACATAGGCCTATTCCAAATATTATCACAAAACGTATCACTGTTTGTTAGTTGTCTGCTGATGTTGCATAACCTCTTGGATGTTATCGAGAATAAATCATGATGTCAATAAAAGATGTTTTTTTTTAAATGTAAATATACGTACACCTGCACCCATTACAATGACCAGGATCTCGGAAAAGGCTGAAAAAGAAAAAAAAATCACAGGTAGGCTACTGACAAGTCCAGGGTAACGTGAGCGTTACAACTGCATGTTGAAATTGTCAGAAGTTACCCTTTAAAGCTACCCTTTGATGTTGTGCATGCTGTTTCAGACCCTGCCATACCTACAGAAATGTCTGCGAAGAAGCAGATGCATTTGATTGATGGTGGCCTCTACCTAAACTCACCGTATCCCTCCGCCCTGAGACAGGCCAGGAAAATAGATCTCATCATATCCTTTGATTTCGGTGAAGATCCCTTTGAGGTAAAAGCATTTAGCAATGTTGGCTGACTTTTTCTGATACTCGTTCACAAATACATTGTTTCCCCAGTATATTTAATATACGCTTATATAGTATATACTGGGACTGGGAAAACTGGGAAAACATTGTATACAACAGTCGTTCCCAACCTATGGGTCGGGACCTAACCTATGGGTCGCCAAAGATCCACAGTGGGTCGCGAAGCCCTCTTGATTCGAAGGGGTTTAATTTTATAACCATATATAGCCCATGTTAAATAAATGACAAAGCATTTAACTAATATATGCATAGAAGCAACACAATGTGAGTGATACATTTATTGTTTGACTGCAGACAAATTGAGGAATAAAATGATAACTAATGAGTTTTTGCCAGAAACAAAGTATCATGTGACTCCCTCTCGTGCGGGCGCTCGTGCTATTGGGTCACTGAAGCTTACAATGGTAAAAATATGGGTCCCTGAAGAAAAAGATTGGGAACCACTGGTATACAGCATATACAGTATAACATTTCTCCATATAGCTCCACCATTTGTAAGTGCTGTTTATTTATTAGAGATTTTCATTTCCAATTTGAGCAACACACCTCCAGATATTTCAATTTCAATGTTTTCTCTTTTCACACCAGGTGCTGTGCTACTGGCCGTTGAACAGGCTATGTGGTTGATAGCATCACATAAGGCTCTTTCACATTGTATATAATGTGTCTATACTCAGCCTGCAGTTTCAGATTCACAGTGCACTGTGCTACTGTCACACACAGGCTCTGTGGAAGGCCAGAGACTATGCAGCCAGCAACCACCTACCGTTTCCTGAACTCGGCTCTCAACCTACACGCCCAAAGTCCTTTTATGTTTTTGAGGAAGAGGGCAAGCCGACTGTGATCCACATCCCCCTCTTCAATATGGATAACTGCAAAGGTGGGAGGTCTCTAGCCTGATTATCATCGACTTTCAAATCTCTTTGAGACTTGGTCTAACCAAGAGCATAACAATTAACATTTCCCAAATGGCATGGTCGACTGGCCTTGGTTTGCTAATGTCTGTATGCTTCTCGACAAAGTAGGAGGAGTTCCCGATATTTCGGGACCTCAGAAACGATATTTGTATTGCTCTTGGCCTGACTAGAAGCGAGGCTGAAGGTGTTGCGTAAGTAGGAGGGCACATCCTGGCTAGGTGGTCTCAGCCTATCTGTGAAAAGTGCAATATACTTTACCCCGCCCCTCTTTACCACGAACCTCCTACACATCTATAGGCAAATATAGCAAGGTTGTGCACAGCTCTGTGTTTATAAATAGAAGTATGAGTGTGGACCTTTTGTGGAAAATGGAGAGAATGTGTGTGTGTGTGTGTGTGTGTGTGTGTGTGTGTGTGTGTGTGTGTGTGTGTGTGTGTCTGTGCACGTGCGTGCGCGTGTGTGTGTGTGTGTGTGTTGGTGTGTGTATGTGCGTGCACGTGTGTGTGTGTATACAACATGTACAACTCACACAAGAATGTTCAGATCTGTATCACTGTTGTTTAGTCCTTGACTGATCTTCTCCTACTTGACATGTACTGTAGATCCAGAAGAAATTAAACGCATGACGGATGAATACAAGACTTTCCAAGTCTTCAGATGTGAAGAAAAGATCGATCACCTGGCATACCTGGCTGCCAAGAACGTGGAGATGAACAAAGACAAAATCCTACAGGAGATCAAAAAAGCTGCTGAGAGGTGCCGTGCCAAATGTTGAATGTCTCTGTGAAAAGTCTAACCGGGTTCTCAGTGTAGGCCTATGGCTCCACCTTGCTGCTATGTGGAAATACACAGATTATGAACAAATGTAAGCATTCATTTGTTTACTTGTAATATTTACGAAATCAGACGTCTTGATGAAAAATGTTCATCTTTTGTAATGTACAAGGTAAAAACAAAAACCTATTCTCGTGTCATTTTTCACAATGATGATTGTTGTTACCTTTATGTTTTAAAAAAAAATGTTAAAGAATTGATTGTTACCATAATAGGCCCCTACTTGATTACCTAACTTGGTCCGAGTTTAGTGACACCAATATAAAGAAACACCAAGGTTGTACAAGTCATGCTTACAAACCTCTACAGTATTTCATATGCACCGCAAGTCTCTTGTTCTTTTATACATGACATTAAAATCATTTAGTTACAAAAGCTAATGCTTGGTTTATTTTATAATGTAATTTGCTTGGTTTGATGTATCTAATAAACCTATTGGCCAACAGAATGACGTCACTTTTTTTGGATTGTATTGATTTTCTTTGGTTTATCAAATATATTGGTGTTGTTGGCTTGTATTAAATAGGCCTACTCTCTTGTGTTGGTTTGATTTAATGGGGATTGACTGAATAAATGGAGGAATTTGTATTATTCAGTATATCTATTTCTATACAACCAAGTATTAAAAATACCACTTAATTATCCCTGAACACTGAAAAGGAAAATGAATGAATGAATGAATGAATGAATGAATGAATGTGCACATGAGAGAGCAGAATGGTTAAGGCCAGAAGAAAGTACAGAAAACATGACATATAAAATCGGATTTAAAAGAAATCGAATTTCAAACTGACAACAGTTCATACCGTTGAAGACTATCACACAATTTGGGTGCATATAGACAAAAAAATGTGATCATCCAACACATCCAAAGTGCAAAAACTATACATATAACGAATGCCAGTTAACACAGCTTGGTGTGGGGCATTAGCACTCCCAACACATTGGGTTCATTTTCCCAACTCCCGTCTCCTCGACCTGTTGTGGCCTCATGCTTCGCGGATGCTTCACCGATGCGACTACTTCTGAAGCAAGATGCTCCAAACCCAATAAGGTCTATGTGCCTAACATTAGAATAGGTATGTGCCCCCCTCTCTTTGTGTGTGTCCAAGGAGCTGATTGGACTGAAGAGTGCAGATAAGGCCAGTTCATCCCCAGCTGCTAGGGGCTCTCTTCTCTCAACTTCCAGGTTTTCTGCCAGCTTACATGACCAATCATAGATTCATTTTAAATAAACAATTGTACGTGAAGTCACTGCACGTATGGTGGGGTTTTTTGATACCTGAAAGAGAGGATTTTTTCCGTTAGAAGACACTAGTTACGTCAATTTAATGGCGGTGCTCCGCTAATTACCGGTATGTGGGGCCGGTCTGAGCCAAAATATGCCCGGGCCGTTTTGTTCTCCCAGTCCAGGCCTGTTAGGGACAATGTTGGAGGAAGGGAGAGATGGCATGAAGCTGACACAACGACAGCGCTCCCCTCCCGGAATGCACGCTGCTCGGGTGGTCTCTCTCTCTCACTCACTCTCTCTCGGCCTCTCTCGCACCACTCTCGACGACAGCGCACGTTGCCCAACAACGAAAAACAAGGCTATATCGTAGCGGCACCACAAAGCATACAGTTGATTTTTACACAAGACTGGGCTCGGTCACAAGTTCAACACTAGGTCTGTGGACTGCACAGGACAACCTGGGTAGCATAAAAAAATGTCTCAAATGCTTCCTAGCCATTGTTATGTCGTCTACACACCAACCTCAATCTAAAATGTCAAATGTCTGGAAGTTAGTGTGCAAACGTATTCAGTTCAATATTTGGTGGTAATGTGGCATGAGGGGATATCATCTCCCAAATTGGTCCCATTTAATTGCAAACATGGCTTTTTACCAGGAGAGGGCCCTGTTACTGAAACTTCAAGTAGGCCTACTAACCCCATTTTTGAAGCAATGTGCCTAAATGGTTCAAAGCGATGAACAAAATCCCCATCACTACCCCTGACACAATACATAAAATGTAGCCTAATGAGGACCTAAGTTTATAGCCCCCCCACCCCACCCCCTTCTGTCCCTAGGCCCTCCCCCCGCCCCCAATCAGCTTCCCCGATTGTAACTGCACTGAAAATGTAATTGTGTCCATGGGGCCAGTTCACCCTGACCTGCCGTTTCAGATTAGTAAAGCATACATACATGGATTTTTTTTGTAGAGTTGTGATATAAATGAGATAGCCTAAAGCCTTGTCTATTACACTGTGTGTTGGCCTTCAGAATGGAACATGCTGTCTCAGTATGACTGTTCTGCTATCTGTCCCAGATAATCTATCAAGTTCTCATTTCATGCCCTTTAACCCATTTTAGTCTAAGCCATTTTTGGGGAAAGGTGCCCTCTCCCTATTAAAAGCTAAATAGGCTTTTTCAGCCTCTGAAGCACATCAAATCATGAAATAAGTTGTGTTTAAAAGCTAGAACCTTCATTTTGCACTGTTCATTCAGCTCTAACATACCCACATTTGTAATAAAACAGCTCAAATCTCAAAAATCTGAATGCAGCGTATATGTCGCTCCAGGACACAATGGGTTAAGCCAGTGATTCTCATACTTTTCCCATCATTCCCCCCTTCGGAGGGTCTGGATGCTTCCGATCCCCCCCAAGCAACAGCAGTACTTGTGCAGACTGATTTTAATATTGCTGTGCTGTGCAGAATCAAGGAAATGGTGACTGGAGAGATAAAACAAAGAGGGGCTGCAATTTCCTATATGACAATTAATAATATAATGTTTATAATTAAGTATATAATGCTTAAAACGTATTGGCTTATTGGCGAGACAGGAAACAATTTTCTTGGGGGGGGGGGGGGGGGGGTCGGGGGGCACACGCAGATGTCCCCCCTGTGATGCCTCCGCGCCCCCCCAGGGGGGCTTACGCCCCACTTTGAGACTTTGGACACAATGGGTAAAGCAATGACCAGGGTGTGATGTAGGCTACTGTAATGTTGATTAAGAGTGATATGATAAATGTTAACTGTCCCACTTTACCAGTTGTCCCACTTTACCAATATTCACCCTAGGCATGGTCGCTGACCAAGAATTTAGCTAAATCAGTGAGGTTCCCTCTAATGGGCTGCTCTTTTCAATTTGATCCAGCAGATGGCGGTAATGCATATCAACCTCGAACAAAATCATAGAAGAAGAACTTTCCCGTCACGTGGTTCTGAGCTGGCGGTATTTTTTGTTTTGTTTTGGAGAAGTCAACTGAACAGCCGTGAAGATGGTAAGCGAACCATTTTGAAGTAAAAGTATCTTTTTCTTCACAACTTTAGTTCGTGATACTACCAACGCATTTCTAAACCAAACGGTGAAAAAGTGAAACGTCTTAATCGACGATATCTGGCTGCAGTAGGCTATTGCTTTTTGACAGCCAACCTAGCATGCATAGCATAGCACTGTAGGCCCTAGAGTAGACTAATATAAATACACACAGAGACTAATGTAAATCAACAGTCCTTTTTGTTTTTGTGTTAGGCTGTTCCATTTCGTTTTGAAGAGTCATCCGTGGTTGATTCGTGTTCGTCTGCATCTAAGGAGGAAATACTGGACGAGTGCGAAGACGTGTTTGCCCGTCTTCAAAAAGTAAGTAGCAGTGGGATGTGGTTCTAAGCCAATATCAACAGACCAGGGCTTGACACTGGCACCTGCCAACCAGCCAAATGCTGGTAAAACTTGGCTGTGGTTAGCAGTTTCAGTCTCATAAGCCACTTCGACAGGTAATTTATTCTTATCAATAAATGTCACCCTGGCACCCTCCACTGTCACTCCATACATTTTGGTGAATATTGCCCTTCGAAATCCTGACTTACAGGGGACAGTCACATTCTTGCAACCGCTTAGTTACAGTACAAGGCGTTGCAAGAATGTGACTGTCCCCTGTAAAGGGCCGTACACATACGTCGCTGCTATTTACTCGCTACTTGCTCACTCGCCTACTCTCCACTCGCTCTGGGTGATTTTGTTTACTGGTTGTCATGGTTCCCGCTGTCCGCGCCAATAACGTCCGTACGAAACAAAATGAAGCCCTGCACTGTTTAACGTTGATCGTGTGCTGTGCACAACCATGCATATGAGCCTTTGATGGTGTACACACTGTATTGGATGTATTTTCCTCAACACTTTTAAACCAAAGTGTGATGGCGTGCAGAAGTTGGGTGGTCAGAACACCACAGGGACAACGTCACCTGTCAATAATCTGTATTCTGCATTCCAATTGGTTACTCGCTTAACTCGCGTCGCTCGAAGATAAAATAATTTTATCTCGGAACCCGCCCACATCGCATCGCTTGTACTCTCCTCGCCTACTCGCCAGCGAGACTCGCTGGAACACGTAGACATTCTATTGACTTCATCCGCTGAGCGAGTAACTAGCAGCGACGTGTGTGTACGGCCCTTAAGTCAGGATTGCAAAGGGCAATACTCACCAAAATGTATGGGGTGTTAGTGGAGGGTCAGGTGGCAGGTGTATGTGAAGTTACTTTGGTATAGCTAACTCTCTGTAGTAAAGAGTTACAGGGGGGCAGTCTATGAAGTCAGTCGTTTTCTGGCAGGCAGTCGCTTTTGAGCACGACACCGGTGAGCAAACAAATTAACTTCAAGCCCTGCAACAGACACGCCAGGGTCAATCCCTTGCTGTGACCAAACGGCAAGGGTCACATCAGTGTATCTGTCATAACTTGATTTTGCCTTTTTACTAATAAAATTGCTGCTTACAGTTTCAGAGCCTGGTTATATCAGCTGACAACGAGGCCTGTGACGGGGACAGAAATGAGGTCTGTGACTTCTGGTGTTTTCTTTTATTATGCAAAAAAATATATGCAATATACAAAATGCGATACCTTAATTTCTCCCCGTGGATCAATAAAGTTACTCTATATACTCAATATTATTATTAATGATTATGCTATTATTAATAATAAGAATAGAAGTGCATAATACAATACACACATTTGGAAACGCATAATATACCACAACTGTAGGCCTATGTTTTTGCGTTATGGCAAGAAGACCCATTGAATGTAACAAGTAGTCCGGCAATTTATATTTTTATTTGATCGTCCTGTGATTGAGGCACTGGTTGGCACAATAGAGAATAGACATTTTGGAATACGATTGAATTGCAGTGCACTTGTTTTTTTGTTTTGTATCTTGAAAGGCACTCCAAATAATAATACTGCCAATAATAATAATTACTATTATTATTGCTTCAGCCGCTGGCACTTGTGTAATGATACCCGTTTGCTCTTCTCTAGACTCCAGGCTACCTGAATGCCTTGGCAGCAGAACTCGACGAGTTGAATAAAATGGAACCCAAATGTAACGTGAAATTTATTATCCACTATTGCATGTGACAGCAAATGAAAATAAAAGTAAAAATCGGAATTCATTTTGATGAGTTTAATTCTTATGTTATATTGATAAAAAACAGACAAAGTCAAATATGTCCAGAGATATTGCAATGTATGTAAACCTGTGTGTGTCATGTGTGTGTCGTATTCTCCTTCTCTGCTTTCACTGGTAGGGATCACCACCAACCCTGAGATCCTAGCAGCTGTGGGCGTTGATGAGGTGGGTGTGCTCCCTTAACCCCCCTCTGGGCATGGATTAAATTAATTTTCCTCCTCACGGCATGTTCACGCACTAAGTTTTGAATCGGCCCAAGACAATTTAAGTGATGAGTGATTCATTTTACACTACAAATGCTTATTTTCCTAAAAATAAATGACCTAATATTCACTAGTGTGACTAAAAGTAACGTAAGTTTTGTGGCTTTGGCGAAAGCCAATTAGAATGTTCATATCTCTCAATGTCTCAGGCTGACAAGCCAGAGCTGTGATGTCATTACCTAAATCAAACACGTCAATGTCACGCCCAGAGCGAATAAACAAATTCATGGTGAAACTTCTTGAGCGACCTTGGCTTCTCAGGTAGCATAGGTCGTGTCTGGTGTACATGGAAAGTGGAGGAGATGCACTCAATTAGCCTAAGTAGGGAGTTTTTCCTCACCCCTGATGCCACCAGGGGCCGCACCTGAGCGCCCAACCTCTGTGGGTCATTCCACGCCAAATCAACAGGAGCCAGCGCACTTGGGTCTCAAAAAATTCTGAAAATATTACTGAGTGTACCCATGGTACTTAAGAGAAACACTGTTACTTTATTTGAATGTAAGATGTATACTCTCCATGTTACAGCCAATTTCACTGGGGGAGGGGGGTGCTCATTTTGTTCACACTCTTTTTTTTGTCAAAGTTCACAAGCCCGTAGCTCAAGAACTAAACCATGTAGGAAGCTCAAATTTCGCATTCTGGTACATAGATAGGAATAGTTTGTTGCTGTATGGTCCTGCATCGTCATGGCATTCCCTCAAAGATGATACAAATTGTACTGGAGTTTTTGGCTGTGCTCTGTTTAGGCCTTCAGAAGACATATTTGTGCCCAACATAGCCTCTTGATTTTTTCCCCTTGTAGATACAAGTAGAAACACTCCCATAAAAATCTATAAATAGAAAGGAAACCCCATCAGTGTTTGACCAGAAGACCTCACAAGTCTGACAAATCATTTTGGGTGTCATTTTCAGAGCACCAGAACACCTTGTGGGATTGTCCACAGATTTTTATTTTATATTTTTCTTCATTCTCCATGAATTCTTCTTTTTAAAAATGCCAATGAGACTTGTCTCATGTGATGTTTTCTTTTGTAATTTCCACCCTGAACATGGGCAAAATGCAAAAAGAGAGCAACATGATTTCGATAACATTTAATGTAAAGACTAAATAATCAAATGCAAATTTTGCTCAGATATGATCACCCGAGAGTCTCTGTGCAGGGGTGCAGGTATCCCTTTCAATTTCAATGATTTCAGGAGCGTTCAATGTGGGAGCAGGTTCGCACACCAAAAGAGACAGTAGGTCAGGCACAAGGAGTCATGTTGTTACTTTTTTTGACCAGCAGATGGCAGCGGAAGAAACGCATAGAAAACATATTGCCCTCAATGTGCATGTTGCCCATGTTCAGGTTGGAAATTACAAAAGAAAACATCACATAAGACAAGTCTCATTTGCATTTTTAAAAAGAAGAATTCATGGAGAATGAAGAAAAAAATGGAGAAATCTGTGGACAATCCCACAAGGGGTTCTGGAGCTCTGAAAATGACACCCAAAATGATTTGTCAGACTTGTGAGGTCTTCTGGTCAAACACTGATGGGGTTTCCTTTCTATTTATAGATTTTTATGGGAGTGTTTCTACTTGTATCTACAAGGGGAAAAAATCAAGAGGCTATGTTGGGCACAAATATGTCTTCTGAAGGCCTAAACAGAGCACAGCCAAAAACTCCAGTACAATTCTCCAGCCAAATTTGAGCTTCCTACATGGTTTAGTTATTGAGCTACGGGCTTGTGAACTTTGACAAAAAAAAAGAGTGTGAACAAAATGGGCACCCCCCTCCCCCAGTAAAATTGGCTGTAACACGGAGAGTATACATCTTGCATTCAAATAAATTTACAGTGTTTCTCTTAAGTGCCATGGGTACACTTGGTAATATTTTCAGAATTTTTTGAGACCTAAGTGCGCAGGCTCCTGTTGATTTGGCGTGGAATGACCCCTGTGTGACTATCTATGACTTATGATAGGCCCAGCCACTATGGACCTCACGCATCTAAGAATCCTGGTCTTAACCTACGTTGACCTTATGACTCTACAATCTCTGTCTATCTCTTCTTCCTCTGCCTTCCTGCTATTTCTGCCTCTCCTCTATACCTCTCCTTTTAAATCTATCTCTAACAATGTTTTTTTTTCCCATTTGTTAAGCACTTTGAGTTACATGCCTTGTATGACACAGTGCTATACAAATACAATTATTATTATTTTTATTATTATAAGTAGGCCATTTTAACAGTTCTTAACTGGGTGCTGAATCCCACACAAATAAACATAAATGAATGAATGAAGCGAAGGACGGTCATGAACGCCATTACACCTTGAAGAAGGGCTCTGCCCGAAACGTTTGTGGGCGAATAAACAAAGAAGAAATCTGAAGAGTGCTGTCCTTGGCTTCATTCATTCGTGTCTGGTGTACACAGCTTTATGTTCAGAGGAGCAGATGTATGCACATCCCACCCGATGGGCCAGGTGCAGGACAATCAAAGCAATAATTCAGGTAAAAAGGAACACAGCACTGCACACTGCACAAAGTTTGCCTGATGATGACCTGAAGGTCGAAACATTGCGCTTTATAAAATTTTCACAGAAGACAAGCAGTTTTTGCGGACTATATTCCTTTTTACCTGGTACACGCAGCTTTAGCTATCAATCTAGCTCATTGGTAGTAGTAATAGTATTCTGGTCAAACACAATTTCAGTCTCTTCCAGTCTGTTCTAATGCCTGCCAAATGTAGACATGATGATTACCATCTTTTCTCTCCTAGCTATTAGTAGTATTAGTCTGTTCAAGCACAATTTCATTCCCTGTGCTTTACCGCGCGAATAGACCAGGCGCGATGCGATTCAAGCGACAGAGTGCAGCAGCAAGCGATACGAGCGATTGAAGAGACTAGAGTATGTCCGTACAGGCAGAAGGCAAAGCATTCAAGCATTCCCATTGACTGTGGTCACTGAAAAGTTGAAAGGAATTCAACTTCAAACTGTCGCGCTCGTCGCGCAAATCACTCTGGTTTCCAGAATCGCTTTTGTCGCGTGACTCAATACAAAGTCAATTACTTCCGTCGCTCGCCTCGCTCTTGTCGCGGTAGGTGTATTTCTGCGGTAATAATGCCTGTTGAGTGTAGCGATGATGACTAACATATTTTCTCTCCTAGCTGATGTGGTCTGGTTAAAGACAAACTCAGTCTCTCTGCTACCACTGGTTTGAATGTTGTTGTGATGATGATTATGTCTTCTCTATTCCAGCTGACGACACTGAATGAGGGCCTGGACTTGCTTGTGATGTACCACGAAGTCAAGAGGACATCTCTCCGGGAGTCCCTAAATAGGTGGGTCCAGCTACATCATCATCATGAAGCCCCTTCTGGGTCGAAACGTTGTATGACTTGGAAATATTCTGGGTGCAGGGCCAGCAAAGTCACATGAACATTGTAAATAAAGTCCACACACCAGGCTCCCGTGTCTTTTCATTTAATGTGACGTTTCGGGCAGCATGCCCTTCATCAGACATGATGATGGGCATGCTGCCGGAAACGTCACATTAAATGGAAAGAAACGGGAGCCTGGTGTGCGGACTTCATTTACAAATTTCACTGGAAATCATCTGTCCCATCTTGTCTGTTTTCAGGGAGAAGGGTCTGCTGGAGGAGAGGAAGCTGGTCCTCAGTGCCGTCACAGATCAAGTGGAGACCGTGCGACAGGAAAAAAACAGAACGACAGAAAGGAGGTAGTCTTTAGTTTAGTTCACATTAGTTAAAGGAATTATACGGAGTTGGAACAAGTTTGCCTCATTTTTGCATGTTTGGGATGAAATACAGTCACTCTAGAGCAATATCAAGGCAAAAGGATGCGTTTTGAGAAAGTTTGATAATATCACGTTAGCCTCGTTAGCCATATCAGCTATGCAATATGAAATATGCTGGCATCGTTTTTCGGCGGTTACACACATTTCAAAAACACCACATTTCGCACCATCAGCTATGATTATTTCCATAGCGAGTAACCACAGCTGATGGTGCGACGCACTCGGCAATCTCCTTTGTGGACTTTTGTGTCAAATAGTTGTCTTGACCGTAATTTAGATATTCTCAAGGTAGTAGCTTCACAAAACACATTCTGCAGACCTTTCAAGAATACATGAAGGACTTTGGACACTTCGGTTTATGTGTGGATACCCTCAACATATTACGAGGTAAGTGTGACGTTGTTTTGAGCTGTGCAAGACTTTAAAATGTGGTGTTTTTGAAATGTGTGTAACCGCCGAAAAACGATGCCCGCATCTTTCATATTGCATAGCTGATATGGCTAACGAGGCTAACGTGATATTATCAAACTTTCTCAAAACGCATCCTTTTGCCTTGATTTTGCTCTAGAGTGACTGTATTTCATCCCAAACATGCAAACTTGTTCCAACTCCGGATAATTCCTTTAAAGGGACACTGTGTGAGATTTTTAGTTGTTTATTTCCAGAATTCATGCTGCCCATTCACTAATGTTACCTTTTTCATGAATACTTACCACCAGCATCACATTTGAAGTGTTCATTATGACTAGAAAAATTCCACTTTTCATACATGAAAAGGGGGATCTTCTCCATGGTCCGCCATTTTGAATTTCCAAAAATAGCCATTTTTAGCTGCAAAAATGACTGTACTTGGACCATACTAGAAACTATTTGTTTATTACTTAGTAAACTTTCATGTAAATATCAAATTTGGCAATAGGCAGCCCAGTTTCAATGAGCAGCATAGTTGCAGTACCTTTTTTGACCATTTCCTGCACAGTGTCCCTTTAAGTAAAGACTCTTCTCTTTCTTGACTATCTACTACACTAATGCTTGAGGTGGCCCAGTCCGGGCCAGAAAAAAAAACCCTCCTTAGCATCTGCACTTGCTGTTCTGTATATTTCCTGTGCACTGTATCTGCTAGTGATGTTGGCTAAGATTGTGTACTCGATTGTAAGTCCCTTTGGTTAAAAAAGTGTCATTAAAAGTGTATTACACTTTTTTTTTTAACCCAAATTGACTGTTGTTTAGGACGGGTGTATGGGTTGATGTCTCTGGAACAATGTGCGGTTATATTCCATGGCAAAGTAGCGTTTAGTACTTTGTTATATGATCTCTTAAGCACAGATATGGTAATCTCTTTCTTTGGGGACAGTGATTTGTGTAACTTCTGATGATGTCGCTTAACATTTTGAAGGTCAACTAAGTTTAAAAAAAAAAAAGAATGTGATTTCAGGAATCTGGAAAGGGTTATTTTGTTAAGTTATAAAGACATTTGGTAAATTGTGTTTCAACAGTTTTTTTTATGATACAAAGCCCCTCTCCTAAAAA
This sequence comes from Engraulis encrasicolus, assembly GCF_034702125.1. Classification (NCBI taxonomy): domain Eukaryota; kingdom Metazoa; phylum Chordata; class Actinopteri; order Clupeiformes; family Engraulidae; genus Engraulis; species Engraulis encrasicolus. The sequence goes on from NC_085857.1 coordinate 32,981,023, forward strand.
TGCTAACACTTAGTTGCAGAAAAACACAAAACAAGAAAACCCTATTACCAGACTTCATTGTTTTTCATGTTTAAAGGACAGGTGCACAACATCTGAAAAACTGTAAAAGCAGAACTTTGGATGAAAAAGCGTCTGCTAAGTGTAATGTAATGTAATGATGTAGCATTTTGAAAATATTTTTTTCCTTAATTCACAACATGCCAAATAATAATAACAATAAAAAAACCCTGATAAAAGCCATATTTGCTTTTCAAACCTGTTAGGGAATGCCAGTGAACACCCCTAACCACTTAGTGATTAAGGTCTTTTTTTAAGAACCTATTTGGACATGCCCATAGACAGCCATTGTAAAGCGAGACAAAGTCTATATTATCGAAATAATGGCGACAGCAATAGACTTAAAAAAAATTAAAAAACGCAAGGGGGACTGTAAAATATTGCAAACAACCCAGAAAAGTGGCCTAGTGTTGAAAATAGTGCACTTTTAGTCCTTTAATATAATCATCAGCATGAGAAGTAAATTAAACCAGAGTTGGCTAATTAAAACATGAGGAGAGAAAACATATTTTGTTGAATCCTTATGTCATGAAAACATTGAATTAACATTGAGCATCCCCTTTGGTTTTGTGCAACGGTTGAACATCCCTTTTGGTTGTGTGCAGCGCTTGAACATCCCCTTTGGTTGTGTGCAGCGCTTGAACATTCCCCTTTGGTTGCGTGTGTGTGTGTGTGTGTTCCCTCCAGTAAGCTGCAGGAGATGAAGGTGAAGATCGAGAAGATGAAGGGGCAGCAGGCTGCACTGACCTCCAAGCTCAGCGACCTGCTGGCCGAGCACTTCCCAGCCCCCACTCCCGACCTGCTGAAGAAGCAGCCAGGAAGAAAAAAGGTGAGTCCCCCTCTCTTTTCTCTCTTTCTCTCTCTCTCTCATTTGGTAGTGTAGTGAAAGGAGGACAGAACACTACCCAGACTGCAAATTAAGCAAATAAACAAAGTAAATGAATTAAATGATTAATTCAGCATATGAAGTTTCTCTACTCTAATCATACGTCTTTTTTTTGTACAGACCACACCGAATAACCCAGTGGTTTTACTCCCGCTCAGCAAAGTCCTGGAGGTTGGTTCTGGTTTCTGCTTAATGTTGACCTGTGTGTGTGTGTGTGCGTGTGTGCGTATATGTGCACCTTAAAGTCCATCCTGTGTGCCTGAAGTGTGTTTTTTGTCCAATTTCATTTTAAATTGACCCATTTTAGCCTGATGCTGCGTCTACGTTGTTTGACCTATGGCGCCTGGAGCGACATATACACTGCGTTCAGGCTTTTTTTTTTTAAATGTGGGTATGTTGGAGCTGAATGAACACATTCTCATGCAAAATGAGGGTCCTAGCTTTTAAATGCAACTTATTTCACGTTTTTATGTGCTTCAGAGGCTGAGATATTTAGGTTTTAATAGGCATAGGGCACCTTTTCCCAAAAAGGTCTTAGGCATTCAGCAGGCATTTTTTGCAGGTATCTTAGGCTAAAATGGGTTAATTGATAATATCATCACCACAACTAGAAATGCACTTCGAGAGTGCAGACCTCTGTCAAGGAAGCAGTTTGTTAGAACATTGTTACAATTTGCAGTCACTAGGGGCGTCTAGATTTGTAAGCTAGCAATGGTGAAGAATCTTAAAAAGTCCTGGTTCCGGTTTGCGATCTGAATCACCAACAGAATTTAATCCCTTGTTCCTTGGGTCATTTCCAACAACTCCACAAAGTCTCATCCAGTTCCGTTCATAACTTTTTGAGTTGACAGACAGACAGACAGACAGACAGACAGACAGACAGACAGACAGACAGACAGACAGACAGACAGACAGACAGACAGACAGATATGACTAAAAACATAAACTCCTTGGCGGAGGTAACTATGGTCTTAGGACAGTTCACAAGTGATTTTAGAAATCCGTTTTTTGGTTTGTTTGCTTAACAGTCCCTCAGATATTTTACTTAAAAGAAATGCCTTTAATTGATGTTTTATGAGTGATTGTCTCTTGTGTCCATCTCCTCGCAGCTTCTAACAAATAAGACGTTGGACACGCCGCATGACCCGTACGTGACCACCGACGAGAGCTTCTGGCCTCCTTATGTTGAGATGCTGCTGCGTTACGGCATTGCAACAAGGCACTCGGAGGACTGCTCAAAAATCCGCCTGGAAAACCTTGACTGAGCCCAGAGAGAGAGAGAAAGAGAGAGAGAGAGAGAACGACAGAGAGAGAAGCGAATGACATGTGGGAGCGTCTTGTATGTGAACAGCTTAATGAGCTATTCACTCTTAAATCACACCCACCAATGCCGCTCCTGATGCCAATCGTTCAGTGAGCAACTGGTGTTTGCGTAGCTTGATGACAGACAAAAGAGCACAATGACCACTGACTACTGCCACCGAGAGGTCATGTGAACTCATGATTCATTCGTAATGTGGCCGTATTCTGGGAAAATTCCAGTTGCAGAACGCTGTTGAATTAAACATTCCAGAACTAGTTTTAAACTGAACACTGACAATATTCTGTATGAAAGCAGAATATTCTGTGCATGTAACGTAAGTGTGCTTACTGGGTGGGTACTGTAGCACTTGGGTTCTGTTCTGAAGCCTTGTGGTAATGTAATCAATGTATCATTGATTCTTGACAATGAGGCTTAAACAGGTTTTAATTTGTGAAGGAAAAAAGTAGTTCATATCCAAAATATAGGAGTCTATTATCACAGACGAAGGTCCTTGCTGTGAAGCAATGTATTGGAACAACAATAGGTTTTTTTTTAGCCCATCTCTTTGTTTTTGTCAATTTTAAGTGCAAATGTTTTTGTATTAAACTGCAGAATTATTTTCATAATTCAACAGCATTTAAGAGGCGAATTCATTCAAAACATATTAAACACGTAAAACTTACTCTGACTGTGGTCACACAAATCTGCCGTTGGTGACATGGGGTGAATTATGCTGGTTAATGAAACATTATATGACATTAGTATTCATTATGATCCAACATTAATGTATAGTCCACTATCAACTCATATGTATGATATTGTATCGAACTGAGAAATTATCACGATAGTCACAGTACTGTAGTGCAGTGCAAGAAGGTGTCGTGATATGCCCTCTCAAGTTTTTGTTACCCTTTCAGTCCAGAAAATAATCACCATGATATGATATTGTGTTTCCAAGTTTCAAATCATCATTCATTATTTAAAGTTATTATTTTAAGTTTTTAAAATGATTAGTAGCCTCTTATAACATCTTCTACCTTTTAACGTTCATAGTTTTTATTTACAATTTTATTTTATAATATTTAAAAAGAAAAACATTTTAAAAAAGAAAGAAAAAAATGTGGGGTGTATCAAACCTGTCAAATGTATCAAAACAGAGGTCAAAGATCATGATACAAACCGAATTGTGAGTTTTGTGTATAGTTACAGCCTTAGCAAACACACAGTAACCCATAAAAATCTTTTATGTAATGATGAAAATAAATTACATAAACAGTCCTCAAACAGTCTACCACCACATCATTTATAACAAAGATTGATGTATTCATTCAAGTTTAATACTTTATTTTTGTCCAAAACTGTCTTAACGATTTCAAAGAGAGAACATAATTTTTTTGCAAAGAGAATGACGTAATACAGAAATGGTTAAAACTACAGAAATATGCCAATGGCTGAAAAGGCTGCAAAATCTTGGTGTGTCTTTGTGCAGAATAGTTCTCAGAAGAAGTAAATGAGCTATAAGCTTACATGCAGTTCAGTATCCCGAATATGATCGGGATATTAAGTATCCCGAATTTGCGTTTGAGCATATAAACACTTTCGTATCCCGAATAAGCCCTTATTAGGGATACTGAGAAATCGGGATATGCTAGGTGGAGTATTCCGAAAGAAGCCGGGATACTGACGCATGTACACACCTTATCTCGAATACAGGGGCTTCCCATAGAACGATGTTACTGGTATCCAGGCTACAAGCATTTGAAGAGAATTCTATAACGGCCAAGAATGTAGACTGGGATATAACGTTCTGTGCGCATACAAACACCTTATCCCGAATATGATCATAACCGGGATATGCCTCATATTCGGGATACTGAACTGCATATAAACACACTCAGTGATTGGAGATGCAAACGTTCAATGATCCATGCACAGCTTCTAGGTGCCTGTAAAAGCAGGAGCGTTCAATAATTTAAAAGACAGAAGTTCACCACACACTTGTTTGACATTTTTTGTTAATTTATTCAGAGCGAGCAGCTTATTTCGCCTCTGTGCATCCTCAGGTTCGCTCAGGAATTAATTGTTCCCTCTGAATAAATGGGCAAAAAAAAAACATACACGTAAACTTTTTACACGTTAACACGATAAACTTTTTTGATTGGAGATGTTTCAGTAGGTGGACCAAAGGGATGATTGTCGCATATTAGGGGTGTAAATCACAGCCTCCATGACTATACAATACGATTTCTTGAGGCAGCAATTTGATTATTTGATACTTAAGAATGCCTCACAATACGATATAATATTTTTGTCCAATTATTGTTCCACTTCTGTCATGTTATTGAGCAGGGGTGTCAAACTCAAATTCACAGTGGGCCAAAATCTAAATCTGGGACAAAGTTGCGGGCCGAAATCAATGTTCAAAAAGTACTGAAATTGTGCATGCGCGCATATGCTTACAATACTCAAATGCTTACATCTTAAACACTCAATCCCAGCAGATATTGTAGTTCAAATGTGCCTGCACAGTCTGTTGTAAATGAGTGGTAGACATCACTGATGCACTTGTATGAGCATGTTTGACGCCCAGAATTTCATGTTCAAGTCATATTAAAACACATTCATGGGTAGGGGGGCCAACTGTAATACACATTTGAAATGATCTCGCGGGCCAAATAAAATGACTCTGTGGGCCAAATTTTGCCCCAGGGCCTGAGTTTGACATCCCTGAGCTATGGCATTGTTCAGCAACTCAATTATTTTCAATAATAAGAATGCCCCACAATACGATACGACTCGATCCGATCGTCGGCAGTAGGATCGATTCTTCGATGCATATCGATTATCATTTACACTCCTGTTGCATTGCATACCCTGGGGATGCTCGTGTTAAGGACTGATGAAGGGTGAGAGAGAGACACGGTTTCTCAGTTCATCATCAGGTGCCTATTGCCACACATCAGACCCATCACCGTCAGATCCAGTCTTCCCATCTCAGTCCTTTTGAAACATTATTATCCCCATATTGGACTGAAAGGCTCCTCCTGTCCATAAATACTGCAAATGGATGACTCCTCCTGCCTCACACCTCGATGACTATGTTTTCTGGTACGTGCTGGTACAAGGGGGCAAATTCTGTGCGTGTGTGCCAGACCAAAACCTGTGGAATGAAAACAAAAACAGACTGTCATTGGGAAGGTAATATTATGCATTTGCATTAGTTTGCCTCTTCTTGTAAGAACGCAACTACATCAGTTTAAGAGATTTGGTAAACCGTCTAACCTGATGCAGCTTTATATTGAAAGGTCCAGTGTTTAATTTGTTTGGCAGTTTATTTCGAGAATATTAGCTGCCCACTTACAAACAAACAAGTAATTTTTATTTAGGCCTATTTGTCAGCACTATGGTCAGCTGCCTTTGTTGTTTTTGAAAATGCATTACAAATAAACTGACTTGACTTGGCTTGACAAATGTTGCTTTTTTACCACCATCAATTTGTATTCATTAAGGCTTACAGTAGAAATATACATAAACACGGTGTTACTTCCGTCTTCATCAGAGGGTCAGGTGACATCAGGTGACCCTCTGATGAAGACGGAAGTAACACCATCGAAACATGTCAGGTAAAAGATAAAAACTTTTACATGTCTTAAGGCAAAAGAAAACACTAAGTGTTTAAGTTAAACAGTTAGACATAATGAACGTAATACATATGCTAGAAATATACACTTTTCATACATGAGTAGTTAGAGCCTCTTCATGTTAATCCATCATTTTGAATATCAGTTATACTGTAGACATTTTTTGCAGGAAAGCCTGCTCTGGTCATTCCACCAATACTTAATTTACTCTGTAAATAATAATGAAAAAGATCAGATTTTTGAATGGGCAACTTGCAGTACGTACATTCTGGAAACAAAATACTATAAATTACACCCTGGAGCTTTAAAGATGGATTATGATTTTTTTAAAAATATTTAGTAGTCTACTTTCAGACTTTATGTTGCCCAGTCACAAATCTTATCTTTTTCATTAATATTTTTTCACCACCATCAATTTCTATGTATTTATTATGACTGGGAAAATTGCACTTTTAAATCGTACATAAAAAGATGGATTTTCTACATGTCCGCCATTTGGAATGTCCAGTAATGTGCATCTTTTGCTTCAAAACTTTTACATTACTTTGGTCAGATCAGTTAAGGCTCTTTTCCACTGGCGGTGGACACAGCCGCGACTCAGCACATGGGCACATGGTCACATTCACATGGTCATAATGGGGTATTTATGTTACATTTTGAGGACAGAGATTAATTTAATACAATTTGGAATAAGGCTGTAACAATAAAATGTGGAAAAAGTGAAGCGCTGTGAATACTCTCCGAATGCACTGTATGTGTAACTATTTGGCTGTTTTTCATGCTTCTGGCCTTGAACCTTGTACGTGGAATTTCATATAGAACAACCCCACTATAAGCAAACAAGGATTACCTATCAGCACAGGACAAAATGGCCTCTACTGTGTGATAAAGGAAGATGACCTTTCTTACATTTGCTTAGGTCCCTTACACCCTCAGGCAACGGACAAACAGAGAACTCAAAATGAAATACTTCCGTAACAGCATTTGCAATTGATCCTGGATTGCGATACCCAAGGATTTCTTATGGTAGTGTTATTAGTCATATTGGCCCTATTTTTTTGTCCAGCCATCAGGTGATTCTTACTTCCCAGTAGCGCACCCCAGCATTAATTGTTTGCTCTGGGCTTTAGACCTATGAGGTCACTGAAAACTACACAAAGAAAAAGCGTCACCAGACCAGCAGAGACTAGAACCGATGGAAACCGACAGCAACTTTCCGATCAGCTGTTGCTTTTGTCGCTTTTTTCTTTTCACTTTTGTTACTTTGGGTCTGTTCGTTCGGTTATAGACCGGGTTAAGACGGGCTTTCGACTTTTATGCAGTTGCTTGCTTTGGGCTCTTACAAATGTAATACCTTCATGTCCAAATGTTACAATGAACTTCACCCATACCATGTGAAATAATTTTTGTAATCATTGCCGTTGAATTTGGCAAGTCCACACCCTCTGTATGAACTTAGTACGGGTGTGGCGTAAGGGACGATTGATAAGGTAGAGAATTTTCATAAGCGACTTCTTCTGGGATCCATATGACATAACTTTAGGTCGACAAGGATATATAAAATAATAATTATAATTTTATGATGATTTTAGTTTGTTTTGGTTTACGTTAGTTATTCAGCGTATTAAATTATTCCCTTTGTTGTGCTATAGGCTACTTTTCCTGCCAACCTGCTGCGGTCCCCGTAGCACCCCCTCACGGCACCCCAGGGGTCTCTGGCCCCCAATTTGAAAACCACTGACCTAGGTTATGTTTTAAAAAGAATAGACAGTCTTCAACAGCCTGACCTTAGTGCAGTTGTTGGCTTTGGGCTCCAAGTCCTGCACCGTTGTCAACTGGCGGAGGAAGTCGGTCTCCTGCATGCCTCGCTTCGCCCCCTTCAGTACAAATTGAGCTTGTGGATTGGCTAGGATCAAGCTCAGGTTGACTGCGAAGCCTACCGGAGAGGAGCGAAGAAAATGAAGGTGTTCAGAGTGACGTTATACACATAACACACATAGCACAAAGCTAACATCACTCATTATTATATGGTTGTGACGTCATCAGTCGAATGCTCCATTCATTTCAACGGGGCTCCCCAACGTTCGCACGTCTGTTATTTTTCGATAACGGACGGGTTGGTCTATAACAGACCGCTGTCAATGGCAACAAGACTTTTCACTGCTAAAGCGACTTTTCAACAAGACTCTAATCAGCTACTGTGATAGACAACACCTGTTGTCCTGGCTACCTAGCTGTTAGCGGTGTTCCACAACGGCAGTGTTTTGTTTTGCGCAGCAACAATCTTTTGACATTAAAACTATAATAGCCTAGACTTCACATTAAACAGGCCTAAAGAAATGTCCCCGCTATGTGTGAATCATTTAAGTATATCCATATAATAAGCGGGTTAACTTTCGGCGAGTCGGTCGCTTTGTGGAATAGCAGCACTTCAGAGAGAACAAGACCCCTCCGCTCCGCGTCGGGGTCTAAAGATTCTCTCTGTCGTGCTGCTATTCCACGGTAGCGACCTTCTCGCCGAACGTTAACCCTTACTTAACATACAGCACATGCATACATACTATGTACAAGTACAGTACATACATACATACACGCACACACACACTTAATTGTCAGTGTGTTCAGAGAGGTGTTATACACTTAACACACATTGTACAAAGCCAACAGTACTCATTTACATTCAGCACATGCACATACATATTATGTACAGTACATACATGCACACACACATAATTGTCTGTGTGTTCAGAGAGATTTTATACACATAAAGGATAACTTCAGCCAATTTCAACATGCAGTTGTATTGCTCAAACTACCCTGGACTTTTCAGTACCTGAGATTTTTTTTCCCAGCCTTTTCCGAGAATCTTGTTATTGTAATGGGAGCAGGTGTTTGTTTACATTTTAAAAAAACATCTTTATACAACAGCATATTGAAATTTAACACACATTGCACAAAGCTAACATATAGCCAAGTTACATATAGTACACATACAACACACACACACTTAATTGTCGGGGGGGACAAGCCACCTACAGCTCAGTCTTAATTTGCCTAAATCTGACACATTTCAGCTTGAGTCATTGACATGTGATTCAATTTGGCTGAATGTTGACTGGAAAAAACTTAAAGGTGCACCGTATGGTTTTTGTAGTTTATTTCCAGAATTCATGCTACCCATTCACAAATGTTACCTTTTTCATGAATACATACCACCAGTATCCATTATGACTGGGAAAATTGCACTTTTCACACATGACATACATGAAAAGAGGGATCTTCTCCATGATCTGCCATTTTGAATTTCCAGAAATAGACATTTTTAACTTTGGTTATACTAGTAAATATTGGTTTGCTATTTATAATTTAGATAAATATTCATTAAAAGATCAAAGTTGGTTATAGGCAGCACAGTTTCAATGAGCAGCATAGTTGCAGTACCCATTTTGGCCACATTGTACACAGTGCACCAAAGGTTCACGAGTTTACCCTTCCCTTGAGAACTTGGCATTGTATTTTATTTCCCTCTTTTATTGCTTCGCAACTGCAAAGCGGTGACTATTTTGAAATCCAAACACCTACATTTATCGCCATAATAAATCAATATTACAAAAGGCCACCTGAGGCTAACGCATAATTGAAGGGGAGATATTGACGTTAGACATGTTGACAGAAAACCCCTCTGGCAAAATCCCTCTGTCCTGTTTCCATTCTGTTTCTGTTTGCCAAGCCATGACCAGCCCCGTTTATGTCAACTGGCTAGTCAAGTATTTGTCATACTCACTTGTAAGACACGTTTGACTGATGTGTGCTTATTTGATATAGTACTGCTAACAGTAGCGGGAACTCTGATATTGTACCGTGTTTATTAAAAGACACCATGGTTATATATTAAACAATTGCAGAGGTCAGGAGTCGCGCGTGCGTGCGTGCGTGCGTGCGTGCGTGCGTGCGTGCGTGTTAGAGAACATTATCGGAATTTGAGGTGTGTTTGTAGTACTTTCGGTGAAGGGAAGCATTATCAAGGTTGTGTGTGTGCGTACTAGACAACATCACAATTTGTGGTGTGTTTGTTGAAGTGCTTTGGTGAAGGAGGAGGGCATTATCAAAGCTGTGTGTTTGTCTGTGTGCATGCACCACAATTTGGTGTGTGTTTCTAATGAAGGGTGGAAGGGGTGAGGGGAGGCTTATCAAGGGTGTGTGTGTGTGTGTGTGTGTGTGTGTGTGTGTGTGTGTGTGTGTGTGTGTGTGTGTGTGTGTGTGTGTGTGTGTGTGTGTCTGTCTGTCTGTCTGTCTGTCTGTCTGCTGGCTTGTTACTGTACTTGCCTGCCATGTCTGTGCCGAACTTCCTTCCACCAAAGCCTGTGTACCAGCCCACCACTTTCCCGTCCCGAACCTTCGGCCTCTCGTACCAGCGGGCCGCGATGAGGCCCACCGGCCACACCGACACGTGCTTGGTGTAACGCATCTGCACACAACCAACATAACTTCATTAAAAAACACTTCATATTTTTTTTTTAGATCATGATATATTTCAGATTTATAAAGAAAAAAGTGTCACTGGCCACAAACACAATATAGGGCGTTACCTATTATTATTAAATAGGTGGTAGTGGTGTATCCGGGGGGCAACCGCCATTCCGACATACCGCCATTCCGACAATATTTGATTGTCATTCCGAGCCATTCCGAGCCATTTTAGCATTGTTGCAAGTACTTAGAGGCGCGTGAACGATGTTCTAACTCAATTGACATTTGCAACAATGTTGCTACATGAGCGGAAGTGGAGAGGGTGACAGCGCAATTACAGGATTGGTGTATAATTTAGGTTCTAATTTTGTCAGGGTCCAAATGCCCTTAGAGGTAGGGTCTGAAAACAGTTCCTGTAAGCTGGAAAAATGGTTCTTGAAATAAAAAGTCAATGTCGGAATGGCGGTATGTAACCGGTGTATCCAGGGGTCCTGTGGTATGGGGTTATGAGTTGAACAATTGCATGGATACTGGCCCAGCCGTCGCTCAATCAGCTGGGCACTCGACTGCTACACCAGTGACCCGGGTTCGATTCCGGCCTGGGTCCTTTGCTGAACCTTACCCATCTCTCTCTGTCAATTTTCTCACTGTCCTATCATGAATAAATTAATAAAAGATTAAAAACAAATAAAACATTTGCATGGATGCTGAAGATTAAGATGGATGAAGTAAAGTGAAGTAAATAATTCCCATTGGTCTGTGATTTATTTTCCTTTGCTACTTCAAAATAAATGTAAAGTGTTAGTTTTATTTGGTGGATACATCAGGTTACGATGAGCTAAATGCATTATCACTGTGTGGATACCAACTTTCCTAGGTGCATGAACTCTCACATTTGAGAGTTGTGGGTTTGCTGTTGTTCACTTGCATTTACTCTCCAATTCAGGGGTTATGAACCTTTTTCATTTGAATGGCCAATTCAAATTTTATTTACGGCCCTTGGGGCTCTCTTATGTGGCCCCTGATATAATTTTAATGTTACGCAGTTTCCCAGGTTTCCCACCCCTGTGCTAACCATTAGGCCAACTTTTCAGTCCTATAGGCCTACTTTCTGGAGCAGAGAGGCTTGACTCCTCTGAGCTTCTGTAAGCTATATACTTGTATATTACACATTTATTTTTAAAGGCCTCTGTTTCTTTATTGCTTACTAGACAGTCGAGAGTATGACAGTCGAGAGTGGGAGAGAGAGATGGGGCAGGACTAGCTAAGTAGGATCCAGGCCGGACTCGAACCTGGGTCGCCATGGTCATGCAAGTCCATATGTGTGGTGCTTAGCATACTGCATCACAATGGACACCCCCCCCCATACATTTTTTTATATCCTGGTATTTTCTAAAAAATATATATTACATTTTTGATCATATTTCTTTTTTTTTTCTTTTTTTTTAAGTAGAAGCAAGGCAATACGGTGTGCGAGTTCCCTTTGCTTGCTTCTAGTTTACCTATTGGAACGTACGCACCCACCAGGCACCAAGTCCAAAAGCGTGATACCTCCACTGGAGAGAACATTTAAAAAAAGAAAAACTGATAATAATATTTATACACTACAAACAAACCTCCTCAAAAAGCTGCAGGTCGTAGGTGTTGTCGTCGTCTGCAAAATACACCACTCCTGAGTCCTGCGGCCCACGGTTCTTCCTCAGCCACTCCATGCCCAAGTTCCTCTGCTCGGTGCCCCGTGCCACGCAGCCCGTCTTGCAGAAGTCCGGCCTGGGCACGTTCATGTGGGTGTAGGGTAGCCCGGACCTGGCCAGCACTCCCGCCACCAAGGTAGACTGGCTGGTCGCGTCCTCCACCACGATCCAATGGAGGCTGGGCACCTGTCGCAAGGTGTTGGCCAGGCGGGTCAGGTCGGCCTTCTGCGTGTGCCGCCGGTGCGTGGGGGTGATGATGTAAATGACGGGCAGCTCCTCCTGTGCCATCTCCCAGGTGGACACGTGCAGCAGGATCCCGACAACCACAGTCCCACCAAAGAGGAGGCCATACTGGACTAGTCTCATGGGGGACCTCATGACCTGTCCTACAGTCATGAAAAACCTGGAAAAGTTGTGGAAGTTTTGAAATTCAATTTACAAGCGCTGGAGAAGTTGTGGAAAATGACCATTCGTCCAGATTTTTATCTAGTGATTTATCAATCATTGGCATGAAATCGATGTGCTGGTGGCACAATAAAATAATTGCCATTCTCAATCTCATTTGCTGGCGAAACAAGTTGCTGCAGTCAGTCAGTTCAATCATTTCCTGTGTTAACAACATCTTCTCTGCCCGTCAAAGGCAAACTGCAGTAACTATACCAACATTGAGACTGAGAGAAATGTCCTCAAAGCTAGTGCTAATTTGAAATAAGAATATATCTAAAACAGGACACAGTTGAACCAAAAGGCTATGTCACCAGATAAAGGAGGTGTTATGAATACCATTTTCAGTTTAAAATCCATTCTGACAAAATATTTAGTTACTGTACTTTGCCATTGTACCGCCGTTTTGTTGGGTCACATTGAGATGAAATTATTTATTTTCATCATGGAAATTTGATAATAGGTTTTTGAAAAGCCATGGAAAATTGTGGTGACAATGAGTTAGAACCCTGCCTGTGGTATCAATGCCAGGTTCAGACCCTGCTTGATCCAACCAGCTCAAAATTACCTGGTGAGCAACGGAAACTCAATGTAGGTATAGGCCTACCAGTTACTCACCTGTGTTGAATGGAAACTGTGAGAGGGTTTTCAAGTTCTGAACCCGGAATTGATCCTCTGCTCATGTCAGGGTCAGTGAACTGCAGGTCGGGTCTGGTCCGGGATCCTCTCAATAAGAGCCTGTCAGGTGTCCGGTGAAAGCGTCCTAGCAAGGAAAACTATGATAAATTGGGTGGATTTTTCTGAAGAATACCTCAATGGTTGAAATGTAGCTATTCTCAGGAATAAAACAACGAATAAAGGATTTCAAGTGTGCAGACCTCTTGGATGAAAAACTTGGGAGGATGCTTGTCTTGGCTAAAGGAGAGCAGAACTTGGGATCCACACAGAAAATATGGCCGACGCCATTAGAGAGGAATTCCAATCCAGAATATCTTCTTTACCTCTTTCTGGAAATTGTTTGCATTTCTCTTTGTCTTTGTCTCTCTGTTGCTCTGTTTATTTCTTCTAGAGTAGAGTTTTCTCTCGCAGTTGCAAAAAAAAAAAAAAACAGCCTCTAGGATTCAAAAACAAAGTTCCCGTTGGTGTATCCTAGATTTTGAATACACAGCAGAGGGAACTGCAGCTGGTACTGTATTCTCTTATAAAACAAATGTCGGATCCCTATTATACACTGCCACGCCCATGTGACCATCCCAGTAAAGAAAGGTGGAAAAAAACAATGACTCGGGGCGGACGTTTGCCTTGGCTAAACTAAAACACAAGAGCCACGCAGAGCACACAAGATAACCTGATAGGCCGGCTATCTGAGGCCTTGAGACTCTTCACACATGCAGTAGGCCTAGATACACGCATACAAAATACTCATCTTCAGCACACACACACACACACACACACACACACACACACACACACACACACACACACACACACACACACACACACACACACACACACACACACACACACACACACACAAAGCGAACTTAACATTAGGTTGACTCAAAACCTCAAGGCAAATAAAAAATCTAATAAGAAGGCCATGCCGTGGCCTAACGGTATAGGGCACTGGGTTAACTTACTATGCCTGCGATCTGGGTTTGATTCTGGCCCAAGTCATTTGCAGATGAAAGGCCATAGGTAGATGAAAATAAAGCAGTTTTTAATATGCAATGTAATGTAAGGGTCTTTTCACACCTGGTCCCTTTTAGCCATTAAAGTGAACTCAGACCTGTGTCTCAGGATTTTCTGTGCATATGTGAACGCTCCAAAGTGTACCCTCGGAAGTGAACCTTATTGTGACCTTACTAGACGTGGTCTCTTATGAATCCTGACAAGTTACGCTTGTGACTAGGTGTAGTCACTTAGGTAGAGCGCTAGAGGACCGGGTGTGATCAAAGAGGACGGACACACCATAAAAGTCTAACGGGACTAGAAAGTTCAGTCGGTTCTCTTCATAATACACTCACAATGTTAACAAGAACAGAACTGAGTCCTTTTGCAGTCGCTTCACTTTTTGTTCCACTTAAAGAGCACTGTGTTCGGTTCACTTAAAGGGGACTTGGTGTGAAAAGGCCCTTATAGACTATCACAAGAGTCTTAAAGGGACACTGTGCAGGAAATTGTCAAAAAAGGTACTGCAACAACGCTGCTCATTGTCATTATTGTGCATTGGGTTGCCTATTGCCAAATTTGATCTTTACATGAAAGTTTACTTAGAGTCATTTTTGCAGCTAAAAATGGCTATTTTTGGAAATTCAAAATGGCATTTTTGGAAATTTCATGTATGAAAAGTGCAATTTTTCTAATCATACTGAATACTTAGAATTAGCAGCATGAATTCTGAAAATAAACAACTAAAAATCACACACAGTGTCCCTTTAAACTCAATTCTAAATCTCACTGGTCAGTGTAATGATATAAGTAGGCCTACTAGAGTGCTAGTGCTACTACTCAATAAAAACAGGCAGTGTTAATTTGACACTCAGAGAGTACTCTGGGACCAAATACACTAAAGAAGATGTTAAATTGACTCTGTAAGTGCTAAATGTAAACTGCATTTTTTACTGTGTAGATGGCACACCAAGTGTATCAGCTATTAAATGCAATGGTGCAGTTAGTGATTTCATATCGTTGGCCTTGTTTAAAACTGATTTCAGTCTCCATTTCAAGAAAAAAAGAAAAGATATGTAATCTGAGACATTGAAGTCAAGGTTGTTTTTTTGGCTGGTCTGTGCCACACAAGGCTTAACATTTGGTTTTGGTTTTTCAATTCAAACAGTATATTACATTACAGTAGCTGCATATGAATTATGTTATTATTTATATGGGTGTCGATCAAAAGTCCTGTGCAGCCACTACCGAAACTGTAATAGTCACTGAAAAAATAGTTCCACACTATGACACACAGTGCGCAGGGCCTTTAGTAATACATTACGACTAATAGTCACTGAAAAAATAGTACCACACTATGACGCACAGTGCACAGGGCCTTTAGTAATATATTATGACTAATAGTCACTGAAAAAATAGTACCACACTATGACGCAGAGTACACTGGGCCTTTAGTAATACATTACGACTAATAGTCACTGAAAAAATAGTACCACACTATGACACACAGTACACTGGGCCTTTAGTGATACATTACGACTAATAGTCACTGAAAAAATAGTACCACACTATGACACACAGTACACTGGGCCTTAAGTGATACATTACGACTTGGTCATTGCCATTCTGGTAACAGGTAATTTATACCAGGGGCCGTGTCTTACTGGGTTAAAAGGCTTTTCTTTTGAGGAGGTTCTGTTTAAGTGAAAGCCCCCCTGTGAAACTCCCACTCCCATTGTCATTCCGACACAGCACACAAGTGCACACAACGAAATTGCATGTATGCCTCACTCGTGCAAGGAGGCATCCCCTAATGCTGCCCCAAGGGAGCAGTCTGGTGGTACGGTACCATGCTCAGGGGACCTTAGTCATGGAGGAGGATAGGGGAGAGCACTGTTTAATTACTCTCCCCACCAAACTGGCGGGTCGGGAGTCGAACCCGCAACCTTTGGGCTGATGGCCAAATTGCTTACCCATGACTACCCTGCTGTTGTGCACTGCACTGGTACACCTGTGCCATGTGTGGGCTGTTGACAATGGGGATCCAGGTTCGTATCTGGCCTGAGTCATCATGGCCCAATCCTGCCCCATCTCTTTCTCCAGACGGATCGTTCACTCCTGACTTTCAAAATGAAGACAAAAAGATATCTTCATGTGTATAATATACACAGTTATTGCACAAAAAACAAATATTGCAAAAGTTAATGTTTCACTAATTCAATTAGCAGATGCAGCTGCTTTAACTAGATGGTGACTTTTACCCCATGACATATGGTCCTGCAACATTTGCCTGGTCGTTCATCACTGCTTTTGCTATGAGGTAAATAGTTGTCATCATGCATGCAAAAGTTTTACAATGAATCACAATATAAATATGACAAAGTTATGGGAAAGAAGAAGTAGGCAAGGGGAACTTGCACACCTGCAATAGATAAGATAAAATAAGATAAGACAAAACGTCTGTATCGTCTGTAACACATGAAACAGAAAATTGTCTTTGGCTTGGCTCCAGTCATTCTCACCGACACAAGACTTGACAAAACAGGACATAACAAGGCAAGACAATACATGTATGCTGTGGCTGGGTAGCTGGTCATTCATCTTTTGTTGTGTAGGGCTACAGCTGAGGGGATGAAGGACTTTTTATATTTCCTGATATTTTTGTGTGCTAGTGGAACATTGAAGCGTCGGCCTGATGGAAGTAGTTGGAAGGAGTGATGGAGGAGGTGAGAGTTTTGATGGCTTGGTTCACTATATGAAAGTTTGTTCTGATTGCCTAATGCCAATTAAGTTGTACCAGGAGGATATATTGAAGGTAAGGACTGATTCTATGAGAGTGGTAGACTAGGGTCGGAATGTGCTTGCTGACTTGGAATGTCCTGAGTTTCCTGAGTAGGTGAGTATACTTTCATTACATTTCAGAAAACAAAAAAGCGCTACGCAAGTGAATTGAAAACGTTTCGATCACAGTCAGATGATCATCAGTGCAAACATTGAAAATAAAGACACGCTCATATAGTATATAGTTAAGACCACGTACACGGGAGACAGGTAGTTCAACCAAGCTTGGGTACAGGGTGATGGACAGGCGGATGGAGACAAAATGGTCTCTACTATAGCTAAGGTGAGTCCTCCTCTCTCTCTCTCTCTCTCTCTCTCTCTCTCTCTCTCTCTCTCTCTCATGATAGCGTGTGTGTGTGTGTGTGGGGGGGGGGGATTAGGGCCTAATTAATTAATTGCAGAATTGCTTGCTAATTAATTAATTGAGGACATAATTAATTAATTAAGTTGATTACGTTATTGATAAAGTTATTAATTAGCCAAATAAAGCTTCTCTCCTCTAATCATACCTCTTGTTGTGCAGACCACATCGAATAATAACCCAACGGGCGCAGTTGCAGAACTGTAATCTGCCCTTTAGACAGCAGTCGCAACGCGTCAGCCTGTTTCATTAAAGGGTTTTTAACTTGACCACCAGCAGTGTGCCTTTGGAATCTTTGGCAGGACTGTAACCACAGTCACTACTGAAGTTGAGTTAAGCCATATCTGAAAGTTATTTTATAATGTTTAAGAAAGAAAAGCATAAAAAAAAGATACAAACGTTAATAAAAAACGTGTGATTCAAACTTTCAAATCCGGGGCCAAAGATCATGATACAAACCGAATTGTGAGTTAAGTGTGTAGTTACACTGTAGTCTTAGCACACACACAGTAACACAGTAAACCAACATACAATAAAAATCACTTGCAAAAACCGTTTAATGTAATAATGAAAATAACTTACAATAACAGTTCTCAACAGTTTCTCATTGTACCACCATGTCATTCACATAATCATAACAAACAATTATTTTGGTCCAAAACTGTCTCAACTTTAAAGGCGACTTTAAAGAAAGAACTTGATATTTTTGCAAATGGAATTACGTAATACAATAGAAATTGTTAAAAACTACAGCAATATGACAATGGCTGAAAAGGCTGCAAAAACTTGGTGTGTCTTTGTTCAGAATACTTCTCAGAATAAGTAAATGAGTGATTGGAGATGCAAAAGTTAGACTTTTTAAAAAATGTATTCAGAGCGAACAGCGCATTTCACATCTGTGCATCATCGGGTTTGCCCAGGAATTGATTTTTCACTCTGAATAAGCAAAAAAAAAAAATCTGTGCACTTAACTTTTTTTTTAGTTATTGGAGATGTTTCAGTAGTTGCACAGAGTATCCACTGAAGATATTTCAGTCAACCATAGGGATGATTGTTGCATACTTAAAGTGATACTGTCCCATTTTTGGAAATAAGCTTATTTTACACCTCCCCTTGAGTTAAATAATAGTGTTTTACCGTTCCCCTGTGCTTTCAGCCGTTCTCTGGGTATGGCCGTGCAAATTTTACCTCCAAGCTAGCAGTTAACATTGAGTCCTATGAGACCAGCTGGCGGCTAACTGGTCTCATAGGACTCAATGTTAACTGCTAGCTTGGAAGTAAAATTTGCACTGCCATACCCAGAGAACGGTTGAGAGAACGGTAAAACCCTATTATTTAACTCAAGGGGAGGTGTAAAATAAGCGTAATTCCAAAAATGGGACAGTATCACTTTAAAGGAAAATACTGTTAGATGATGATGCATTGTGCACTGTGATGAAGGACTGAGGGTCCGAAAGTTTGTGCCATTAAACTTTCGGAGCATCAAACAGTGTTGCGGACCTACAGTATATTTTCCTTTCAGTGATCTTTTGTTTGGTCAAGCACCTGTGCCACTGATGTGTGCGCATTCTCTGACTTTCTTTGTTGCATGTCCTAGGAATGCCTGTGTTGAGGACTGATTAAGGACCAGAGAGAGAGATGTGGTTTCTCAGTTGCCTTGCCACACATCATGTCAGACACAGTCCTGTGCCAGTCCTTTTGAAAACTCCTCCTCCTGTCCATAAATACTGCAAATGGATGACGCCTCCTGCCTCACAACTCCATGGTTATGTTTTTTTCTTTTACGTGATTGTTTAAGGGGGCAAATTGAGTGCGCGTGTGCCAGACCAAAACCTGTGGAATGAAAACAAAAACAGACTGTCATTGGGAAGGTAATATTATGCATTTGCATAGATTTGACTCTTCTTGTAAGAACTTAACTAAATCAGTTTAAAGGTGCACTGTGTAATATTTTGGGTAGTTTATTTCCAGACTTCATGCTGCCCATTCAGAAATGTTACCTTTCTCAAGAATACTTACCACTAACATCAAAATCTAAGTATGTATTACAACGGGGAAAATTGCACTTTTTATCCATGACAAGGGGGATCATCTCCATTGTCTGCCATTTTGAATTTCCACAAAGACATTTTTAGACAGCCACTTCTTTAACTTCGTATTCAGAACCGAGGTGTAATTTTTAAATTTTGAAGGTAGGAATGCTGCCAGCAGGGGGCGATGAGATTGCTTTCCCTCCCTATGAGCAATATAGTTGTAATGCCTACTCTGACCACAATCCTACATTCTCGTGACGTTCTGCCCTACCCTATTATGCAAAGAGCTTTGCTAAACCTTTTGTGTATGCTCTTTGAGCCAATGTGGTCATTAGCTGAATATGTGTAACTATTTGGCTGTTTTTCTTTATGCTGGCCTTTAGCCTTGAATGTGGAATTCCATACAGAGAGACACTATAAGCAAACAGGGATTAATATCAGTACAAGACAAAATGACCTCTACCGCTTGATAAAGGACGATAAGCTTTCTTAGCTTTGCTCAGATCCCTCACACCCTCAGACAAGGGACAAAAAGAGAGAACTCAAAATGAAATACTTTTGTAACAGTGTTTGCATTTGATCCTGAATTAGTCATAATGCCCCTATTTTTTATCCAGCCATCAGGTGATTCTTACTTCCCAGTAGCTCACCCCGGCGTACATTTTGATTTGGGCTGTAGGCCACTGAAAACTACACAAAGAAAAAGTGTCGTCACCAGAGAAAGCCTCACCAGACCAGAAAACAAAAGCAGCAAAAGTGGAGGACAGATGGATACCAAAATGCAGGCATTCCAACTTAATGATCAGCTGCCACGTTTGTCTTTTTTTTCCTTTTCACTTCTGTCATTTTGGGTCTGTTCACCAAACACCTAACACTGGCTCTCAACTTTTAAGCAGTTATTAAAAAAAAAAATAAAAAAAAAATCAACAACATAAATAATAAACACTGTGTTAACATTTTGTAGATGCTAACAATTTTAAAGGGACACTGTGCAGGAAATGGTCAAAAAAGGTACTGGTCCTCATTGAAACTAGGCTCCCTATTGTCAAATTTGATCTTTACATGAAAGTTTACTAAGTAATAAACAAATATTTTCTAGTATGGTCCAAGTACAGTCATTTTTGGAAATTCAAAATGGCGGACCATGGAGAAGATCCCTCTTTTCATGTATGAAAAGTGCAATTTTTTCAGTCATAATGAATACTTACAATTTGATGGTGGTGGCAAGTATTCATGAAAAAGGTAACATTAGTGGATGGGCAGCATGAATTCCGGAAATAAACAACTAAAAATCTCATACAGTGTCCCTTTAAGAATAGCCTTTAAAATAGTCTTCAAACAGCTGTACCTGAGTGCAGTGGTTGGCTTTGGGCTCCAGGTCCTCCACTGTGGTCAGCTGGTTGAGGAAGTCGGTCTCCTGTCTGCCTCGCTTGGCCCCCTTCAGGATAAATTTAGCTTCTGGATTGGCTAGGATCAAGTTCAGGCTGACTGCGAAACCTACCAGAGAGAAGAGAAGCACACACACACACACACACACACACACACACACACACACACACACACACACACACACACACACACACACACACACACACACACACACACACACACACACACACACACACACACACACACACACACACTTAATTGTCGGGGGGGACAAGTCACCTTTACAACATTTGCAGGTGTGGTTTTCTGCCAACAGATAATGGACGCAGTCTTAATTTGTCTAAATCGGACACATTTCATTTTGAATTATTGACTTGTGGGTCAATTTGTCTGACAAGTTTGGCATTGTCTTTATTACCCTTTTTTTTTCGCTTCAAAATCCGAACACTTCAAACACCTACATTTATTGCCATAATAAATCAATAATCCAAGAGGCCACCTGAGACTAAGGCCTAATTGGTGGAGAGATGTTGACGTTAGACATGTTGACATAAAACAGTGTGTTGTACACTGGGTGAAATCTCTCTGTCCTGCTTCCATTCTGTTTCTGTTTGCCAAGCCATGACTGACCAGCCCCGTTTATGTCAACTGACTAGTCAAGTATTTGTCATACTCACTTGAAAGACATGTTTGGCGGCAGGGCTGGGCTGGGGGAGAAATAGGACCCGGGTATTTTTTGCTTTTCTGAAAATAGAGGCCCACAAGGGTGCGGGGCCCACCCGGAAATGCCTGCTATGCCAGATGGCCAGTCCAGTCCTGTTTGGCGGATGTATACTTATTTGATATAGTGCTGCTAACAGCAGCGTGAACTCGGATATTTGACTTAAGCAAAATTGTACCTTGTTTATTAGAAGAGGTCGAGAGGCGCACATGTGTGTGTGTGTGTGTGTGTGTGTGTATGTGTGTGTGTGTGTGTGTGTGTGTGTGTGTGTGTGTGTGTGTGTGTGTGTGTGTGTGTGTGTGTGTGTGTGTGTGTGTGTGTGTGTTAGAGAACATTATCAGAACTTGTGGTGTGTTTTTTAGTACTTTTGGTGAAGGGAAGCATTATCAAGGTTGTGTGTGACGTGTGCGACTAGAGAATATCACGATTTATGGTGTGTTTGTTGTAGTTCTTTGGTGAAGGAGGGCATTATCAAGCCTGTGCGTGTGTGTGTGTGTGTGTGTGTGTGTGTGTGTGTGTGTGTGTGTGTGTGTTGTGTGTTTGTAGTACTTCTAGTGAAGGGTGGGGTGGGGGGGTTATCAATGCTGCGTGCGTGCGTCGCGTGCGTGCATGCATGCGTGCGTGGTGCGTGCGTTCATGTGTGTGTGATGTGTGAATAATTCAGACTGCCAATTATAATCCAGTGACGTCTGCAGATATTTATTACAATTGATCAAAGGGAGACATTTCTTGATCAGAAAGTTGTGTATGCTCTGACCAACCAAATACCTACCTATCTTCCAGCCTCAGTGTTGCCAGATGTGTCTAATCAAATCCCGCCCGAAAGGTTCTCAAAGACGCCAAAATGCGCTAAATTCCTCCCAATTTCAATAAATAGCATTGATTTCTATGGACATTTAGCTGCAGAAAAAAAACGCCAAAATGCCCATTTTTACCTGCAGACGGCCATCCCAAGTAGCCCAATTGGGCAGGTAACCGCCTAATCTGGCAACACTGTCCAGCTTTGCCTGGTCAGATGCTCCTGGAGTCTTTACATATGTTAATTCCCCAGTCTTACTCAAACAGTCTCAGCCAAAACTCTCAGATTACAGTCCTGGCATAGAACTAAGATTACAGTCATTTTAACAGGAATGAGAGTAGAATAACATATAGGCCTATCTACACGCACGCACGCACACATACACACACACACAATATACTCTCAAATTAATAAGTACGTGTGTATGTGTGTGTGTGTTTGCTGGATTGTTACTTGCCTGCCATGTCTGTGCTGAACTTCCTTTTACCAAAGCGTGTGTACCATCCCACCACTTTCCCGTCCTGAACCTTCGGCCTCTCGTACCAGCGACCCCCGATGAGGCCCACCGGCCACACCGACACACGTTTGGTGTAACGCATCTGCACACAACCAAGATAACTTCATTAAGCCGTGGTCTAGTGGTTAAAGTGATACTGTCTCATTTTTGGAAATAAGCTTATTGTAGGCCTACACATCTCCTTGGGTTAAATGATTGGGGTTTACCTTTCTCCTGTACTTTCAACCGTTCTCTGAGTACAGCAGTCCAAATTTTACCCCAAGCTAGCAGTTAACATTGAGTCCTGTCACTCCTGTGAGACCAGCTGACGGCTAGCTGTTAAGCGGCTAACAATTTACTAATTGTTCTCAGACAGTTTATTTATTATGCTTGTGGGCCTTTGGTGTCTGCTTGCCCCCAACCATCATACTAATTATTCTCCGAAAGTTTATTATATCCCCGAAACACGGAGCGTCGGGGATGTAATGGTTTTGCGTGCGCCGCCTTGAAGAGAACTTTAGAACTCTGCTGTCACCAAGGCAACCATAGCCTAAAGCAGGGGGGTCCCCAAACTAAGGCCCGGGGGCCGGATGCGGCCCGCCAGGCCCCTTTGACCGGCCCTCCACCTCTCTGCATCTCACCATTTGAACTGGCCCAAGGAAGCAATCCTCACAGAAAAAAAGATAAAATAAATTGTATAAATATTTTGTTTATCAACAGGCCTTCCTACAGTTTAATTTTCACTAACTTGGTGTGAATCACCTGAAGTTTCTTGTTTTGATAATTTCTCATCTGACTATAATATAAACAGGCCTGCCATTTCTATTGTTTCACTCCTAAACGGTCAATCACCATATTTTTCTAACCTTTCCTTGCTATTTTTATATGGTTATTGAAAATTAAAAGTAATACCTGTTATATTTCAAATTGAAAAACATGTGAAGTACTCACTCACTTCTTTTGCAAATTACTTGTAATGATGAACTATTTTGTGCTAGAAATTATGATTGAAGGAAGCGAAGCACTCTTCAGATTTTTCTCTGTCTATTAATCTACGAACGTTTCGGGCAGAGCCCTTCTTCAGCGTGTAATGGCGATTGCCATGCTAGAAATTATGGCTATAACAAGCAGTGGCTTAGTATACAGCCCAGATGATTGATCCCGGCCCCTGATCACAGTTAGGAACGATAATGTGGCCCCCAGATAAAAAAAAGTTTGGGGACCCCTGGCCTAGAGCAAGCATACTAATTGTTCTCCGACAGTTTATTCTTATTTCTTAACCTACCTTCTTCCATTTCACCTCGGGTCTATGGGATTCAGCATTCATTTGTGTGCCGGCTTTGAATTGTTGCAGCGTTCGAGATAGAGATGCGGTTCGGACGCCAAAACGACCAGCTCGAAAAGGGCTCTGGGTGGTGTATTTTTCGCTGACCTTTCATTAGTTCACTAGACTAATTTTTCCTCCATTTCCCCTCTGTTTTTTCCCCTCATTGAAATGAATGGTACAATGGTCAAGATGATGATGTCACAAACTGTGGCAGTTACAGTGAGGAGTGACCTGTCCTCGGTTTTTCAATAAAATAAATCGCTTCACCTATCAACTTGATAAAGACATTGTCAGAGAGGTCTGTGACTACAAACTGTGTAAGCATCATTAGCCAACAACAATTAGCCAACAAATGTTTTAGAGAGAGAAGTTTTAAAATATCTATGAGGTTTCCCTATTTATTTAGAAATTTATGTGTGAACAGGTCAGTGCATAGGCCTGAAGATGTAATTTTTTGACTGAACCACTTGGCTTAGAATAGTGATCTCAACTTTGACATGGAGAGCAGGGTTGTTACATTTATGTGTGTTAATTTCATTTGACAACTTGCAAAACTTTTGGAGATATGGCAGTATAAAACACATTATATATTTCTAAGATCTTTTTTCACCCTTTCTAGAAAATATTACAATTTTGTTCATATATATTTTTTAAAGTGATAATAATCATTATAGACTACAAACCTCCTCAAAAAGCTGCAGGTCGTAGGTGTTGTCGTCGTCTGCGAAGTACACCACTCCTGAGTCCTGCGGCCCACGGTTCTTCCTCAGCCACTTCAGGCCAAGGTTCCTCTGCTCGGTGCCCCGGGCCACGCAGCCCGTCTTGCAGAAGTCTGGCCTGGGAATGTTCATGTGGGTGTAGGGTAGCCCGGACCTGGCCAGCACTCGCGCCACCAAGGGAGACCGGCTGGTCGCGTCCTCCACCACGATCCAGTGGAGGCTGGGCACGTGCCGCAAGGTGTTGGACAGGCGGGTCAGGTCGGGTTTCTGCGTGTGCCTCCGTTTTGTGGGGGTGATGACATAGATTACGGGCAGCTTCCGTGACATCTCCCAAGTGAATACATGCAGCAGGATTGTGACTAATAGAGCCACACCAAGCAGTAGGCCCCACTTGAGTAGTCTCATGGGAGCTCTTAGGATCAGCACAGGGCTCCTACGGTCATGAAACACCTGGAAAAGGAATGGAAATTTGAAATTCAATTTACAGGCCCTAGAGAAGTTATGGGAAATGATCATTTGTCCAGAAGTCATGGAATTTTTAAATCTAAGGTTTTATCAATTATTTACCGTACATGAAATGGATGTGCTGGACTGGTGCTGCAATAAAATAATTTCTTACAGGCCATCTCATTTGATAATGAAAGTTGCTTCAGTCAGTCAGTTCCATTATTTTCACATGTGAACCTAACCTTAAAGGTGCACTGTGTAAGACTGTGTAAGATTGTGATCTTTTCATGAATATTTATGAAGTAATGACCAAAGTACAGTAAGTTTTGCAGCTAAAATGGTCCATTTGTGAAAATTCAAAATGGCGGACCAGGAGTAGATCCCCCTTTTCATAGCCTGATAAACCAGACTAAATGTGGATGTCTAATTTAGTCTGGCCTCGATCCATAATACATCCGAAGATTGTTGATGAGAGCCACCTTCCCTCAAAACCCTGCCCACTTTGATTCAAAACACATCTTTGCGTGGTAATTGGTTTGCCAGATTCTTGGCATTCTGGCTTCATTGAATCATTATGCGAGGCCAGACCCACCCGTAGACAAAACATTTTGCCGTCCAGCGGGTGGCGCTGGTTCACCAGGCTACCCTTTTCATATATGAAAAGTGCAATTTCCCCATTCATATTGAATTCTTAGAATTGTATGGTATATTTGATGGAATATTACATGGTGCACCTTTAATAAGTAGTTCAGTGTTAACAACGGCTTTTGTTGGGTCACACTGAGATGAAATTATTTATTTTCATCATGGAAATTTGATTATACAGTATATCACGAAAGTGAATACACCCCTCACAGTTTTGCAGATGTTTGAGTATATCTTTTCATAGGAAAGCATTACAGAAATGTAACTTTGACACAATGATTAGTGACCTTTTAACAACATATTTAACCGCTTAAATTTCTTGTTCACTCAGAAAAAAACAAAATACAGCCATGAATGTTTGAACATGTACTCACAAAAGTGAGTACACCCCAGATTAAAATCCGGTAGAGAAGGGGCTATGTTGGCTCGAATCTTCTCGAAATGAAAAGGGATGACAAGGGAGGTCATCAGTGTGCGTTTCAACCTTTCTTTGCATTGAACTTTTACATTTTGAGTCTGCATCTGGCTTAAATAGATTGGTGTGAAATTTGAATGCAATCCTATGGAGAATATCATGATCTGCTTCAGTAGTCACAGTGCATGTTGACATGTATGTTTCTTTTAGGTGTATTTCAGATTGCCAATGTTGACAGCATTCATGCATCCCCAAACCATGTCAGTCCCACTACCATGCTTGGCTTATGAGAGGATACACCTTTTTTGTACAACTCACTTGTTTACCACCACACATGCTTGACACCATCTAAAGCAAATTTGTTTATCTTGGTCTCAAGAGAGATGAAGAGACCAAGGATATGGATCACTGGAACCATGTTGTGTGATCTGAAGAGACCAAGATAAACAAAAAAGGTGTATCCTCTCATAAGCCAAGCATGGTAGTGGGACTGACATGGTTTGGGGATGCATGAATGCTGTCAACATTGGCAATCTGAAATACACTTAAAAGGAACATGCATGTCAACATGCACTGTGACTACTGAAGCAGATCATGATATTCTCCATAGGATTGCATTCAAATCTCCCACCAATCTATTTAAGCCAGATGCAGACTCAAAATGTAAAAGTTCAATGCAAAGAAAGGTTGAAACGCACACTGATGACCTCCCTTGTCATCCCTTTTCATTTCGTTTCATTTCGAGACGATTCGAGCCAACATAGCCCCTTCTCTACTGGATTTTAATCTGGGGTGTACTCACTTTTGTGAGTACATGTTCAAACATTAATGGCTGTATTTTGTTTTTTTCTGAGTGAACAAGAAATGTAAGCGGTTAAATATGTTGTTAAAAGGTCACTAATCATTGTGTCAAAGTTACATTTCTCTAATGCTTTCCTATGAAAAGATAGACTCAAAAATCTGCAAAACTGTGAGGGGTGTATTCACTTTCGTGATATACTGTAGGTTTTTGAAAAGCCATGGAAAATTGTGGTGAAAATGGGTGAGAACCCTGTCTGTGGTATCAGTCCCAGGTTCAGAGAATACAAAACGATTCTAGAGTGCCAGGCACGCTGCTTTAGAATTGGTATAATCCCTGCCACAAATGTCATCCAACCAGCTCAAAATCACTTGATCAGCAACGGAAACTCAATGAAGGTATGCCAGTTACTCACCTGCGCTGAATGGAAACTGTGAGAGGATTTTCACGTTCTGAACCTGGAACTGACTCCTCTGCTCATGTCAGGGTCAGTGAACAACAGGTCAAGTTTGGTCCGATGTCCTCTCAATAAGAGCCTGTCATGTGTCCGCTGAAATGTGTTTTTGCCGTGGAATAAAACAACAACAAATCAGAATTTCAAGTGTTCAGACTTCTTGGATCAAAAATCTGTGTGGATGCTTGTCCTGGCAGAAGACGGGATCCATACACAAAACATGGACGAGGCCATTAAAGAGAGGAGTTCAAATCCAGAAATTGTCTTTGTCTTTGTTGCTCTGTTTCTTTCTTTAAAAGCTTTGTCTCTCAGTTGCAAGAGAAAACAACAGCCTCAGGATTCAAAAACAAAGTTCCCATCGGTGTATCCTAGATTTTGAATTAATAGTAGAGGGAACTGAAGCCGGTTCTGTATTCTCTTATAAAACAAATGTCAGACAACAGATTATCTTATTATAAACTGCCAAGCCCATGTGATCTTTCTGTTAAAGTAAGGGGGAAAAAACAGTGGCTTGGGCGGACGCTTGCCTTGGCTAAACTAAAACACAGGAGCCACGCAGAGCACACAAGATAACCTGATAGGCCTGCTGTCTGAGACCTTGAGACTCTTCACACATGCAGTAGATACATGCAGGGAAGACGACAGGGGGGAGGGGGGACCAAGGGGTCACTTGCCCTGGGCCCAGGGAGAGAGGGGGGGGGGCAAGGTTGAATCCTCATTACATTGTATTGATTGGGCCGGGCCCAGCAAAAGCTGTCAGAGGCCCTGGATACACGCATACAAAATAATGGCTCAAGCCAACCGGAACACGCAAAGGCGGTTTGCCGTGAGGAATTTGGACCTTTGCACTCATCTTCAGGTCACACACGGCACTGTAGCTGCTGACATATTGTCTTAAATTGGAATTAGACTACACACACAGACAGACACACAGACACAGACACAGAAACAGAAACAGACACAGACACAGACACAGACACATTACATTACATTACATTGGTATTTAACAGACACCTTTGTTCAAAGCGACTTACAAGGAGCAATTTTAACAAGAACAGGGTAAGGCACAGTGTAGCCTACAGTTGCAACACTGATAGCATTGGCCTACAAAGAGTAAAGAAGAGGACAATGCATTAAAAAGTAGTACAAAATAAACAAAGACCTCAATATGCAGAGTACAGTTGCAACACGGACAACATTGTAAAACATAGAAGCAACATTAAATAATAGGAATGTAACAGGGCAAATTGGATAATAAGCAAGACATCTAGGTGCAGTGTACAGTTGCAACACTGTCAACAATGTCCAACACAATGATAAAGCAAAACAAGTAAATGATTTAAAAGGATGTTAAAAGCAAATTAGGTACATAAAGATGTTAGGTACTTAAGAGATGTTTGTAGAAGTGACTTAAGGAAAGACATTAGAGACTAAGACTAAGGAAAGAGACTAACAACTACAGGCTACAAGGTGAGTAGAATTAGTTGTTAGAGTGTTAAGCAGGGAAGCTTTCTCGGAAGAGGTGAGTCTTC
Organism: Engraulis encrasicolus; assembly: GCF_034702125.1. Taxonomy (NCBI): domain Eukaryota; kingdom Metazoa; phylum Chordata; class Actinopteri; order Clupeiformes; family Engraulidae; genus Engraulis; species Engraulis encrasicolus. The sequence continues at coordinate 33,010,167 of NC_085857.1, forward strand.
ACTAGCTTCTTGAAGGTTGAGAGGGATGACCCTGCTCTTGTAGCAACTGGTAGCTCATTCATTGAGAAACAATGACAGAAAACCGTTTGAACTGGGGTTGCCTTGTGTGAGTAGAGGGCAAGGCTAAACGGTTGGAGGAACGCAACGCCCTGGTAGGGGCATATGACTTGAGCATATCCTTTAGGTAAGCCGGAGCAGAACCTGCTTTAATTTTGTTGGCAAGGGTCAGAGCTTTGTGTTGAATTTCGGGCAGACACTGGTAGCCAATGCAGGTTGACAAAAAGTAGCTTGACATTCACCCTTTTGGGTTGATTGAACACCAGACGCGCCGCCGCACACACACACACACACACACACACACACACACACACACACACACACACACACACACACACACACACACACACACACACACACACACACACACACACACACACACACACACACAAACACACAGCACAGTAGTTTGTTTTACTGAAAGGACACAACACCAAAGTGAATACAAAGTAAATGTTAAAAAAAAACCCACCACTGTTTTTCTAATCAATTTTTGAGACATTTACACATGTATGTATAGACCAAAGTGGTTGCCACTAATGTGTATAAGTGATCAATAGTAGTCATGGTAGAAAATGCATAAACTGTGTCGAAAAGAATGATGAACTAAGCACACAGTGTAATTCTGTCATACTATGTTGCACCTTATTCAAATGTATTCTTTAAGATGGTACACAAAGTGTATCAGCTATGAAATGTTATGGTGTAGTTGGTGATTTCATATCATTGTCTTGTTTAAAACTGATTTCAGTCTCCATTACCAGAAAAAAGAAAGATATTTAATCTGGGACATTGAAGTCAAGGTTTTCTTGGCCTCTGTGCCACACGAGGCATGTTTGGTCCAGTTGGACTCAATATGGATAATATGCCCAGTTATTGCAAAAAAAAATGTTGTATGCAAAAGTTAATGCTAACCTAATTCAGTTTGTAGATGCAGTTGCTCTAACTAGATGTTGAATTTCAGCACATGGCACATGGTCCTGCAACATTTGCCTGGTCATTCATCGCTGCTTTTGCTCTAAAGTAAATAGTTGTCATGCATGCATAAATATGACAATATTATGGGGTAAGAACATTGGGGACCAAATATGTAACCAACAAGGTTACTAAAATGTGGTAGGGGAACCTTGTGGGAACCAACAGGCAATGGATGCTGTAAAAAGTTACTGTTTTACTCAAGGATAACGCAACGCAAAATTACCGTTACTGTAGTTTTAATGAAGTGAAGTCTCAAGCCGCTCACGCCACATAACATGAAAACATAACTGAGGAGATAAGGGTTCTGATTGGCCAACGTCACATCAGTACGGTGGCCAGAGATAGACAAACAATGCAGAACTAATCATTTACGAAGTGATCTACAGATGCCAACTAGCAGACTTTTGCATTAGAATGTTAGTAAAACACCCTCCTGAAGCCTCGTATTGGTGGAGCTAAGCTATCAGTCTGAACCTTTAGCTTGGCGGTATTGTTCTGTGCCTCCCATCCCGAACTGGGGCGTGGACTTGGGGTTCGCCTGTTCAAGCCCCTGGTGGCAAACTGGCATGGGATGACCTCACTTTTCACAGGTGCCATAGACCTGGGTGGGAGTGAGGTTTGGAGGAATGACTGTAACTAGATTGCATTCTCACAGAAAATGCTGGAAGCAGGCTTGCCTTTTGGGGCAGAGATGAGCAGTTTTATTTTTGATATCTCTATCCCTAAATTAAAAACAAACTACTATTGAGAAAACAAAGCTAAAAGAAATGTTGGAAAAAAATCCATCCACCCAGTCAGAAGTTATGGGCCAAACAATTCAGCCATCTTGGATTCAGCCACCTTGAAAGTGTTGTAGCTCCTCGTTTAGGGGATATACTAAATGACATGCATGCTATTTTAAGTTGGCAAAGGAACACTGCATATGATATAATTTTGAAAATCAACATGGGTTCGAGTGGGATTCAAACTCCCAACCTCCATATCTCAAATCCAGCACCTTTGCCATTGAGCCAAGCAGCTGGCTGACATAAACTGTCCAGCAAGACAATATCACATTGCATTGCAGAGCTGAACAATAGATTTCTAGAATGGTAGTTGCAAGTGCTCGTTAAGAATAGAATGCAGAGAGAAAGTGACAGTTGAGATGGAACCTTTTATTGGCAGCACCTGTTCTGATTGACTGTATGGTAGTTAGTATGGTGCTCTAAGGCAGAGGGCAGAATCAAAAACAGTTTCTAGGTCTTTAGCTTGCTGTTGACACAAGAATTGGCACATGTCCTGTTCACAGATTGGAGTCATACGTGTGATCTTTCTAACAGTCTTTGAATGACGTTTATAGGTTAAACGGCTCAGTCACAAATGGTCACAAATTCAGTCACTCTGATCTGTACACTGTCTCCTGAAGGTTCTACCATTGTTTTCTATGGGGACCCAAATTTAAACAAAATCGCCAAAAACGGAAAAACAACAAGAGACACGGACACACTATATCAGAACAGATGATCTCCAAGCGGAGCTGGTCGTTTTAGTGTTTGAACGGTGTCTCTATCTCGAAAGGCCTAGGAGGATATCCATTTAAGCGTGGCAAGCCCGCTTAATAAACTGTACTTAGGGATTACTATAAGCGGGACTTGCTCTGCAAGCCCGCTTAATGAATGCCAACTTGCAGAGTTAGGCGGTAGAATGTTGAATGTAGACTGTAAACCTCTCTCTCGAGGCCTCATACAGTATTGGGGTAATGCTTTACTTTATGGTACAGTTACCATAGGTAATTATTCTGTTTTTTCTGGATATCAGAAAGGTAACAGCGAGAAGTTAGGACCTACATGGTTTCTAACGGGTAAAAAGGGGGTAATTACTAACTAAATACCATTAATTGGGTATGATCAGAAAATACGCAGTAGGCCTAGTTTCATAGTAATTCTTGGAATATGTGTATAACATGGTATTTAGGCTATTTACTTTATTATAATTACCCCCTTTTTACCCATTAGATCACATGGTGGTCACATGGTGTGGTGGTGGTCCCACTGGAGTCTTTGTTTTGCCTTATGACCCCCAACACTCAGTTGCACATTTGTGTTACATTTGTTACTTTATATTCAGCTGAAAGCACTACTTTGAAGATTATTTTTGTGGCTGTGTAATTGTTTTGCAGTGTCAAACGCTTTTTCTGAATGAAATATCTCTCTCTCTCTCTCTCTCTCTCTCTCTCTCTCTCTCTCTCTCTCTCTCTCTCTCTCTCTCTCTCTCTCTCTCTCTCTCTCTCTCAGCCCCACAACCTCTTACAGTAATCTTTCAAAACATAGTCCTTTGAAACGCTAGAGGGCGCAACGAGCACAACTATCTGGCAAGTCTGAAACAGGGAAGCCCGCGGGGCATCAGAAGGATCTGTCTGCTTTACATCAGTAGCCCTTAATTCACTCTTTACCAACCATGCATAAAATGAGGATGCTATAAAGCAAGCGGCCTAATTTAACAAAGATTTGAATTTGTTTATTTATAGATTACCAACAAGTAGCCTAGTCCCGTGCAGTTACTGTTCTGTAGGTTACTTCAATAGCCTATAGCTAGACCAATAGCCAGGCTACATTTATTTTTGAAGTATATTTACGGCTGAAAAAATATGAATTATTTCTCGTTTTAAGGCAAATCATTTATTTATCACTTGAGGGGGCGTCTGTCTGTCACCTGTCAACGCTTTCTGCTTACTCATCACTTCATCACTCTGCAGACTTCCCTGGAGTTCAGCTGAAATGATGTGCCTCGTAGGCGCATTCCTGTCATATTAAAACTCTTGTGAAAGCTTAACCACCTCATGTCTTCTCTTTTTTTATGTAACCTATAAGGGCGCATGGGCGCTGTCCATGGTGCTGAATTTAATGACGGCGGTCATGTGTGCGTCTGTTATCTTCTTATTGTTCAGCCTTTCCACTTACTGGCTACAACAACTTGAGGTCAGAGTATTGGTCAGCTGTAGGGGCACCATGCCACATGCTCACACGCCGGGGAGACGGCGACTCCTTTCTGAATCATTCCCGGCTTGCCCCGTGTGCTGCATATTAGTGCCGCTACACTTGGTCGATTGATAACGGGGAGTTACGCCCCTTGCCTCACACTATGAGTAAGCGCGTCCACGTCTGAAGAGGGTAGGATACGTGCACGCGCAGCTGCAGTCCCATTGACTGTTCCTTTCTCAGCGGCGGCGGCAGCAGCGGTTACACAGTAGCAGAGAGCGAGAGAGAGAGAGCGAGAGAGAGAGAGAGAGAGAGAGAGAGAGAGAGAGAGAGAGAGAGAGAGAGAGAGAGAGAGAGAGAGAGAGAGAGAGAGAGAGAGAGAGAGCATCTTCACGGACTCCGCCTTTACCCGTCGTCCATCGCCGAACCCCAGTCAGGTGGAAGGAAGGAAGGGAGATCACGGTTCATCCCCCGCTAATGCCGGAGTCCCGCTGTTTGCGTCGTCTCCTCCTCTCCCGAAGATGGGTTTCCCGTAGCTGAAAGGTGGAGGGGAGAGGTGGGGGTGGGGGGTACCGAGAGATGACAGGAGGAGGGGTGAAAAGAAGAAAAAAGAGAGACGAAGCAGACATATAAGCACAATCGTGGTGTGGTACCCGCCCGCTCGGCCGGCCGCAGGCGACCATGAGAGGTTTGCACTATTCCCAAGGAGAAGGAGCGCCGCTGCTGCCGCTGCTACATCCCTTGATCACGGCATGAGGTGTGGCTGCCAGCGCCGACGCTTCGGATACTACTGCCAGTAAGACAGTGAGTGCACACAGCACCCGCCGAGGAGGGCGACCGAAAAATGTCCGCCTCAGTGGGCCCCCAGGGCGGCCCTCGCCCACCCACCGCGCCCGCCACCGCGACGTCCATGCCGGATAATGTGCCGGACCTCAGCCACCTCACGGAAGAGGAGAGGAAGATTATCATGGCTGTGATGGTACGGCAACGGGAGGAAGAGGAGAAGGAACAAGCCATGTTAAAGTAAGGGCAGCACCTATCATTCTCACGGGTAGCTCTCTCTATCACTCTCTCTCTCACACACACACACACCCCTTACCCTACCCAAACTACCCATCCATTCATGAGCGTAAAGGTCTGTATCCGGAGGGCACTAAGCGGCCGGGTTGCCCGCCCTCCCCAGCCCCATCATCCCTATATGATGTCCGCTATGGCTGAAGCCTACAGTACGCTCTCCACTGGTTTGTGTCCCAGTGTATCACATCGTCTTTTGTCACCCCTTTTAGCCTAGAGCGTTTCAACGCCTTTAACATGATCTTGAAGGCTGGCGTTGGATATCGACATAATGGGTAAAATATAGCTGTTAGTATTGGCACCGCTCTGGCGGAGAGGAATGGGCTGCCAACGACAGATGTAGCGCTCGTAGCAGCCTATTCCGAAGCTGTCAGGTTGGTAACAGTTAGCCGACCAAGTGTCTGCCAACGGGATTGTGGTCGGTCGTGAGTCCAACACAAGTGAGCTGTACACTGTGACACAGCTGGGCTAGTGTGTGTGGGTCTGAGGCAGGGGCTACTCCACTGATTGTAAAGCAAAGGGACATATGGGTTCGTTGTGCTCGGCTTTCGGCAGCTGCATCGGAGGAAAAGCGTGATCATGAATAATGGAACTGAATGGGGTCGACTCGAGCCGGTTATAGGTGCAGTAAGCAGCTCGGTCGGAGTATGGGGTGTGACAACAACGGGGGTGGGTAGGGGGAAGAGATGTATGAATCATACCGCTCTCTCACGACTCGCCCCATTTCTCCCTTTTTGCCTGCAACTCAACACACACCATATGTCAGTCTCTCTCTCTCTCTCTCTCTCTCTCTCTCTCTCTCTCTCTCTCTCTCTCTCTCACACACACACACACACACACACACACACACACACACACACACACTCTCGCCGCCCTCTCTCACATACTCATACACACTCACACCGTCCCTCTCGTCATACACACATGCACACTGACGTCCAAAACCGTTGACATACTCGAATACCAGGGGCCACACACGCACTGGACACGCATGCGGTCTCCCCACAAACACACGACGCATGAAAATGTGAATGAGCACCGGTTGACGGTGAGCTCATCCTCATCATCATCATCACATCTGTGCTGACACTTGCCATCTTTCTTTTTTTTCGAGCGATGATGCCAAAGGGAGAGTGGGGAGGGGAGGGAAAGACTACAGTTCCCGCGATAAATCCGCGCCGCTGTGCCGGGTGTGGTTGCCATTGGCAGTTTGTCGGCGATGGTGCTCGCCGGTAGAGCAGAGGCTACAGCTGCTGCCACTACTACGGCAAGCTTTGTTGGAAAACACGAGCTTATTAAGGAGCAGTGATGTATATCCGGCGAGGAGGACTAGCGCGAGCTAGTTGGATGGTGTAGTCCCCTCCTGGCAAGCCGCGAAATGGTCACATCGAAATGTTGCGTCACCACCATCACGAATAATCTGGCAGTAAAAGGAAACAAAGTGACCAGGTTTGATGTCTAGAAAAAGAACACAGCATGGTCACCTTAGCTCTAATTACACTGTTATTTCACGGCATTTACAAATCATATGGATTGTGTGTTTAGTGGTTCCCTATGTGCACTGTAGGCTATTGTATTGTGCTGTATGTGTCTATATCCTCCTGACTACCAGCAGTTCATTTTTGTCCTCTCTAGAGGACATTTGTAAACTGCAATGTCTCCCACCCCATACACACTACTGTGCTAACTCCAAATGGTATTTAAAGAGGACATTCAGAGCTTTCCAATGATACCATGTGTGTAGGGATGGGGTTTTGGGAACTTTCTATTTCTTTGCAAGGAAAATGGTGTCCATTAAAAATAGGCCGCTTTTGGTTAAAGGGCAAGTAAATGCATAATACTTTAAAGTGGGCAATTATTGTCTTAAAACATCATCTTTATATGTTATTTCAATCTCTTCAGAGTACAATTAAACCATTTCTAAATTAATGTAACATTATTTAATTCCCATATTTAGGCGTTAAAGAAATGTCCTCTAAAATGGACATTGGTAGTGACATCTTCCATTTTGTTAGTATTTTTCCAGTCAGAAAGTCAGTATCAGAATCAGAAGGAGAGACACTTTACAGCACATTATTGATAAATAATCCTAGATGTGATGTTTGAGGAAGATGCCGAAGATTCAGAGACCTCTTAGGATTCATTTCAAGCAGGAAAAGTAGAATCAGAACAAGCAGAACGTTTCCTATTGATGCATTTGTCGCCCCATGTGGAGCATGACTCTGATGTGTGTCTGAACTTTGCAGGACAATATTTCAAACAAAAATTAAATTAAGACTAAATTAATCCTATAGACATGAACACACGTATGTCCCAGAGATAATAACCCATATTTCACACATCAGAACTATAAAATTAGTCAACTCTGGTGAAAGTTCTCAGCTGAGGGACCACATGTCATTCAAGCTTCAACTGCAAGTCCAGTTGCTTAAAACAAAATTGCTTTGACTTGAGATGACCTGCATGAATGATAATGGTCACAGACACATCCAGTTTCCACCTCAAACCAATAAAACACTCATTGTTAACTCATAAATGCTCAAATTTACTAATAATTAAACTGATTGTTATGCTTTTTCATCCAGATTGATTGATAGCAATTAAGGTACATTTTCAATGTACGGCCTTCCAATGTCCACTGCAATGGACACATTATAAATCTTTAAAATAAGCAAATAAAATTTCGAAAAAAAATGTTGCCAATCTCATTTTTTGCCTTCAAACAATTGGGGAATTTAAAAAAAAACAAAGATTTTTAAACTTTTTTCCCCCTGGTAGTTAGGATGATATGAAGGCCTACTGTAAAGTACATCTAATTTACACAGCACATATCACAGTGCAGGGCATCTGAGCTCCACGTGTACCATATGTGGTATCATGAAATCTTGAGTTGAAAGATCTAAAAAAGACATAATGAAATATAAAATACATACAGTATATTTAAATACCGTGCCACGGTATTTACAGGCCCCTCAACAGATGTTGATAGAAAGTCTCTTATTGCGCTTTTCGATCATTGAATGTCACAAGGTGCACACACAGTTGTCGTTGCTGCCTTTTAAAGGCAAGTACATAAACAGTCATTACCAACACACACCCCCCCCCTTAATTCTGCTTCATGTTTCAAGTCAAAGGGGAAAGTATCGGTAGGCATTTTCCATGTTCTTTGGCAGATGAACAAAATTGTATTTTCTCACATCAGGAAAGCCCACCAAGGAAACTCCCACTGTCATTGTGACACAGCACACGTTGCTCATTGCACTCAGCGAAATTGCATTTGAGCCTCACCCGTGCAACGGGCAGCCCCAAACAGTGCCCCAAGGGAGCAGTGTGGAGGTACGGTACCATGCCCAGGATATCTCAGTCATAGAGGAGAATGGGGGAGAGCACGAGTTGATTGCTCCCCCCAACAACTTGGCAGCGTGTGGGTCAAGCTGGTAACCTTTTGACAGCAAGTCTGATGTCCTAACCCTGGGATGTCAATGCCAAGTTTGACCCGCAGAGACATTTTATTTCTCCAGCGAGATCATTTTATATGTATATTACACAGGGGCGGAGCACTGGTATTGGGACAGGGGGGGTGGGAGATGTGTCAGAGGCGTTGGGCCCATGAAATATCGTAGAATGCTACAAGATGTTTGGCAATCGAAAGCCACTGGAAGAGTCGTCTATAGCAATGTTGTAATGTAGTTGAGGTTTTTCAGCCACTACCGAGTCGGATCGCTGGCTCTCTCAAACAAAGGGCAATTGCGCAGTACTGTTGTAGTGTTTTTCATAATACTACCACTAATAATAATAATAACATCGTTTTATATAGCGGCATTCAAGTAAACCAAGGTCGCTTTTAAAAGGAGAAGGAGCTAGAGAATAGAGGGGAGAAGAATGGATAGGGTATAAGTGGGGATGGTTGGAGTGTGCTTAAGGACTGTAGGCCTCAGAGAATAAATGTGATTCGATGTGCTTTTTGAACATAACCAGTGTGGGGGCTTGGCGGATATGGATAGACTGTTCCAAAGGGTGTGGGCAGCAACACAGAAGGCTCTGTCACCAAAGGTGTGTAGCCTTGAGCAGGAAATGACAAGCTGGTCCTTGCCAGAGGGCCTCAGGGACCTTGATTGGGAGTGATGCTGGATGAGATTGGAGAGGTACTGGGGGGGCAAGAGCATGGAGGAATTTGTTTGTAAGGAGCAGGATTAAAAAATATATATATATATATATATATATATATATATATTTTTTTTTTTTTTTTTTTTTTTAAATAGGGCTTTTATGCCTTTATTCGACAGGACAGTGTGAGATGGAAACAGGAAGCGAGTGGGACAGAGAGATGGGGAAGGATCTGGAAATGACCCCGGCCGGACTGGAACCGGGGTCCCCGTGAGCATGCAAGCCCAAATGTGGGGGGCTTAGCGCGCTGCGCCACAGTTCCCCCCAAGGAATAGGATTTTGTAGGGTGATATGTGACTTCACTGAGAGCCAGTGAAGCTGCTTGAGTGTGGGGGTAATATGTTGCCACCGCTTTGGTTTTGAGAGGATCATGGCAGCCAGTTTTGGACACCCTGTAGTCTGTCCAGTACCTTGGTGGGAAGACCATAAAGTACCGTTACAGTAGTTTAGAGACGGGAGGCAATGAAAGCATGGATCAGAGTCTCTGCAACGGAGTCTGACTGTGAGGGCCGTAGTCTGCAGAATGTGTTTGAGTTGGAAGAAGGCTGATTTGGTGGTGTTACAGATGTGGGCTTGGAGGAGTGAGAGGTTGCATGTCCAAAACACTGCATTTACTGCACTAACAGTGTTGTGTGTCCCAAGTAATAGTGCTTCAGTCACATTATGCTGCATTGCAAGACAGGAATGAACAAGTCCATTGACAAACAGAATAAACAGACGGGAGAGTATTCCAAGAAGATGGTTCATGAGTAAACCAGCTAAATCATCTATTAGAACAGTGTTTCCCAACCAGGGGTACGTGTACCACTAGGGGTACGCACGCGAGCACACTGCAGGGGGTACTTGGAAAAATGCTTTTATTATAACAAATGTATGGAGCAGTCACATCAGGACAGAGAAAGCAATATAGAACATGAATTAGGGGGTACTCGTGGCACAACTAAGAGGCTTAGGGGGTACGCAATACAAAAAAGGTTGGGAAACGCTGTATTAGAAGAAGCCAGAGTCCTCATTTCCTTAACGTAATAATGTCTGCAGGCTATACTGTATTATTAGGTTTACCACTTCCTGTGGGTTAAAGGATAACTTCGGCCAATTTCAATATGCTGTTGTATTGCTCGCGCTACACTTGACTTGTCAGTACCCGGTGATGCAGCATTTTCCCATGCAGCCCTTTCCAAGATCTGAGCTATTCTAATGGGGGCAGACTTTGTTTACATTAAAAACTTTCTTAACATAGGCCTACTCCAAATATTATCCCAAAAGGTATCGCTATTGATGTTGCTTAACCTTTTGGATGTTATTGGGAATAAATCACGATGTGTTTTTGATATGTAAACAAATGCCTGCCCCCATTACAATGACCAGGATCTCGGAAAAGGCTGAAGGAAAAGAACAAATTCTCAGTTGCTGACAAGTTCAGGGTAGTGTGTGCATTACAACTGCAAGTCAAAATTGGCAGAAGTTATCATTTAAGTTAATGGCAAATACCATAGATATGAAGGTACAGTGTTACAAATTATCCTTTAACTACGGTAGGACTATCTTAGGACAATCCCTTGATCATGTTCTTGGAATACACCTGGGACATAATACTACAAAGCTGGTTCAGGATAAGTTAAGATTAAGTTAAGAGGTAAATCATCTAATAGAAGAGTCTGGAGTCCTCATTTTCTTAAGAAAAGCCCTTGTATTAGATGATTTGCCTCTTAACTTAACCGTAAATTATCCTGAACTAGCTTTGTAGTATAACAGGTCCCTGGTTAGGCCTGCACGATTATGGAAAAAAATCATAATCACGATTAATTTGGTCAAAATCGAAATCACGAATATTAATCACGATTATTGAATTTCGCAGATTTTTTTGAAAATTATAGCAAGATGAAATATAACCAAGAATGAATTATATACGGGATGAGCAAAACAAAATGAATTGTAATAATTATGTAAAGGCAATAGCATGAAACTTAGGTGGACAGATTTCTGGCCAGAAACACCAGCCTGTCAATATGTTCTGGCTTCAAGGACGCCCTCAAAGGTAGGTCACTATTGCCACGATTAAATCACGATTAAAATTTCGACTTCGATTTCAGTAATTTATTAATCGATTATTTTCGATTAATTGTACAGCCCTACCCCTGGTCTTCTGGCACCTCTTTGCAGTCAAGAGCCAATAGACTTCCTTTCAGCCCAGCCTGCCTGCCCTGCTCTGTGGTGCTGTCACAACATTGCGGATCACAAAACGCACGCACACACGCACACGCACGCACACACGCACACGCACGCACACACACACAATAAATTTTAACACTGTTACTTTTACAACCAAGTCGATACACACACCGACGGTCTGGATGTCAGTCTCTTAATTGCGTAGTTATCCTTCTTCAGGAGTAGATATTGGTGAGGGCCGATAAAACATAAAAAACAAAACAACAATAGACTTGATTTGTAACCACTACTCATCAGTGATCACACACATAACTCCTAACTCTGTTTGACCCTTCACTGCATGTTCTATTTTTCACAGTATGCACGAGACAAATAGCCTACAGTAGAACTCCTTTTACTCCTTGTAATCACAGTATTTGTAATCATAGTTTATCAACCGAAGCCACTCCCAGGTGACCACATAGGCCTAGCTCTGCACTTTATGCACCTCAAGCACTATGACACTTCACAGAATCATTACAGATCTACATGTTTCTTTTTCCTTTACTTTGCTATGTTAACTCTCTGGTGAGCCATTTTTGGAAATAAGCTTATTGTACACCTCTCCTTGAGTTATATGATTGAGTTTTGAGCTGGCGGCTAGCTGGTCTCATAGGATTCAGTGTTAACCAATGTTAATCAATGTTAACCAACCAGTCAGTGAAGGGGGACAGACGAGGTGAACAACGGTGCCTTTCATACGCAGATGACATGTCATGACCAAACGTTTGCGATAGGGTAAAATCAGAAGAAGCACATGTCAAAACTCCAACAGAGCTCCCTCCTCCCTGATCGTCTCTCAGTTCGTCCGCTGCAGACCTCTGTACGAATGAAACTAGTACAAGGGTGCAATAAGACCAGACGCTGTTTGGCCTGCTGCAGCAGGTGTTCACACCTCATTATTACTGCAAGGTCACACACACACACACACACACACACACACACACACACACACACACACACACACACACACACACACACACACACACACACACACACACACACACACACACACACACACACACACACACACACACACACACACACACACACACAGTTCCTAATTGACTTTTCTGTCACTCTCTCTCTCTCTCTCTCTCTCTCTCTCTCTCTCTCTCTCTCTCTCTCTCTCTCTCTCTCTCTCTCTCTCTCTCTCTCTCTCTCTCTCTCCCTCTCTCTCCCTCTTTCTATCTGGCCTCTGGCCAGAGGTGGACGTCCCAGCCGAGAATCCTCATCCCTGATGCGTAGCTGATGTCACTCCCAGGTTTGAGAAAGTGAAATAATACTGTTACACAGAGAGAGAGAGAGAGAGAGAGAGAGAGAGAGAGAGAGAGAGAGAGAGAGAGAGAGAGAGAGAGAGAGAGAGAGACAGAGACAGAGACAGAGAGAGACAGAGAGAGAGAGACGGACAGACAAGTCAAATCGGAACTGTGTGTGTGTGTGTGTGTGTGCCAGGTGCAGATGATCCACCTGTCTTGTGTACTTGCTACGACCAGACGATTCAGAGCTGGTTGTATCCATCTGATGGCTTCCATGCTTGACACACGCCTGCTGTTAATATTTGGCTCAGTTTTATAGATAAACAATGTACCAGTCGATTACATTAAATTACATTTAGCAGACGCTTTTATCCAAAGCGACTTAAAGAGAGGACATACACATATATCCGTATAATACAGAGTACAACAGTACTTTGCACAATATACTGTATAACATATGGCGCCAAACTTGTTTCTACAGGTCATTAATAGCTAATGCAGCGTGTTGTAAAATCAAACACTTAGCTCACCTTTGCAGACCACTCTAATCTATGTGACGATAAAGCTATCGCCACGGTGATGGCGAGGTGACAGCACTGATTGGACAGTGACCACGTGACCCATCTGGGACCGGGGCAGCAGGTGTGAGGTCAACCAGGGGACCAGCAGTCACTTTGGCGCTGTGGCCTTGTAGTGGGAAACTACTATGCTGTGATTATCTGTGTGTGTGTGTGTGTGTGTGTGTGTGTGTGTGTGTGTGTGTGTGTGTGTGTGTGTGTGTGTGTGTGTGTGTGTGTGTGTGTGTGTGTGTGTGTGTGTGTGTGTGTGTGTGTGTGTGTGTGTGTGTGGATAGCACCTTTGATCTGGATACATATGAGGCACACATGTCCTCATTAAGTAGACAACCCTGCAAAATGCTGATTTGTGTTTGTAAACCCCTATGAATCTTTGCACCAGACTTACACACTGATTCTTAGAGCATTACATTCACACACTGATCCTTTCTTAGTTTGTTACATACCTTTCACTCTTATACATTTGTGATTGGTTGTTATATCACCTTAATGTTATTTAACATGTGAGGATCGCAGCCATTCCCTAAGGAACTCCCACTTTCGTTAGTTCTAAGGATAGGAATTTGTTGACGCTCCAGCCAGAAACAGTTAGCAGTGTGGCCAACATGTACCTCAGCACTGTTAAGAAAATATGTAGGGGTTACATGTTCATTTTGTTGTTGGGCTTCTGGTAAAACTACGAGTGCCCAGCATGTGTTTACTGGCAGGTTAGGGTTACAGACAGGCAATGTTAGCACTCTGTAGTTTTATTATAATAATGCGAGTCACAGACATTTCCCCACAAGGGTAGGAATGTCAAGTTGTATGTGTGTGTGTGTGTGTGTGTGTGTGTGTGTGTGTGTGTGTGTGTGTGTGTGTGTGTGTGTGTGTGTGTGTGTGTGTGTGTGTGTGTGTGTGTGTGTGTGTGTGTGTGTGTGTGTGTGTGTGCGTGAGACTGTGTGCATGTACGCGTGCATGTGCGTGCATGCATGCATTTGTGTGTGCATCTGTGAATGTGTGCATAAGTCTGTGTGTGTGTGTGTGTGTGTGTGTGTGTGTGTGTGTGTGTGTGTGTGTGTGTGTGTGTGTGTGTGTGTGTGGGCGTGGGTGTGTTTGTGTTTGTGTGTGTGTACGTCTGGGCGTGTGTGTGTGTGTGTTTGTGTGTGTGTGTGTACGTGTGGGCGTGGGTGTGGGTGTGTGTGTGTGTGTGGGCGTGGGTGTGGGTGTGTGTGTGTGTGTGTGTGGTTTATAATGGAGACACAAGGTCGATTCCCAGGCCTCCGCCTCACAGTAAACACACAGCAATCCAGCCTGCCACCATTAGGACAAGGCCAGGCCATGAGAAAGACACACCTGTCTAAACATGCTCTGTACTACACGGAGAGATAGATAGATCAGGGTTGGAAATAAGCACCCGTCCACCCGCCAAGGACGGGTACATTTCAGGGCTGACGGGTAAATTTTTCAACCCACCAGTCACTTTGAGTGGTAAAAATAGCTAGTGACTGGTAGATCTTAAAATCTACCTGTCATAGTGATTGGTGGGGAAAAAAAACTAAGTTCCACCCCTGAGATAGATACATAGTAGGGCTGTAACGATACACTCAACTCACGATTTGGTCAGTGTCACGATTTTTGACCTACGGTTCGATACACCTCTACAATTTTTGACGTGTATCTTTTTGATGATCATTTATTAGTCGAATACTTTACAAGAGGCTATTAAATTGAAAGTTTTAAAAATAATGATGATGATAATGATTTGAAGCTTGGAAGCACTATTGCATCATATCATGTGGTTGCTCTCTGGACAGAAGGGTAACAGAACTCTGAAAGGGTATATCACTAGTGGTGTAAAATATTGTTACAGCCAAGGGTGTCGACAGGGGGGGACAAGGGGTACAATTGTCCCGGGCCCAGGGAGAGAGGGGGGCCATACTTGGTTCCTTATAACAATGTATGTATTGGGTGGGGGGCCCTTTCAGACGACCTTGTCCTGGGCCCAGCCAAAGCTGTCAGCGGCCCTGGTTACAGCCATGATAGATAGAGTGCTCATGAGTTGCAGGCCTGATACACACCGTGTAGATTTAAACAGGTTACACTGCTCTCATGACTAAAAGGTGCCAAACATGAACAATAGCCCACCATTTTTCTTTTCATCATCAACCACAGCCGCCTGTGTGTGTGTGTGTGTGTGTGTGTGTGTGTGTGTGTGTGTGTGTGTGTGTGTGTGTGTGTGTGTGTGTGTGTGTGTGTGTGTGTGTGTGTGTGTGTGTGTGTGTGTGTGTGTGTGTGTGTGTGTGTGTTTGATCTTCCTATGGCTAAATGTATGTAAGAGTGAGCTGTATATGGTTAATATATGTCTGTGTAATACATGTGTAATATCTTGAGTAATCTGTAGTTATGTACTGTATGTATCCTATTGGACACCTTTGGGATTATAAATGTTACTCTATTCTGCAAGCCAATTTTTAATAGCCAAGCTATTGACATAGGCTACAATAAAATCACGCACACACACACACGCACACACACACACACACACACACACACACACACACACACACACACACACACACACACACACACACACACACACACACACACACACACACACACACACACACACACACACACACACACACACACACACGCACTGCAACCACAGGAGATGGAATGGGCTTTCCAGCTCATCTAAATGCATTTTGCATAGACAGGCAGACAGACAGACAGACAGACAGACAGACAGACAGACAGACAGACAGACAGACAGACAGACAGACAGACAGACAGACAGACAGATACATACACACACACACACACACACACACACACACACACACACACACACACACAGACACACACACACACACACAGACACACACACACACACACACACACACACACACACACACACACACACACACACACACACACACACACACACACACACACACACACGCACAGGTTGAAGCGTTGGTTTGGAAGGCAGATTGACTTCTCATATTGATCCCGAGATGCCATTGGGGAAAGATACAGTCAGTGAACTCACTTTTTTCATTGTTTTTCATTCACTGCAGATGTACTTCGGCCTCGAGCCATTCAATGTGCGTCATACACACAGAAAATGACTTGAGGCTGAAAGGGGTTTGTTTATGGACATGGTGCAATAAGAATATGATCCATAGACTGTGTTTTTCTACAGCTGCAGTGAACAGAGGACTGTTAACTGGTTCATGACCAAAAAAGTCTAAATATCCCAGCTAAATAACTGTGTGTGTGTGTGTGTGTGTGTGTGTGTGTGTGTGTGTGTGTGTGTGTGTGTGTGTGTGTGTGTGTGTGTGTGTGTGTGTGTGTGTGTGTGTGTGTGTGTGTGTGTGTGTATTGTATTGTATTTTATTGTAAATATATGTGTGCATTATATGCTACATGCTACCTGTATCAGGCTGTGTGGAAGGCCTTCGTGCTTCTGTTGTTCATGTTAGCACTGCGTTTTGAGACCAATGCTAGTGATGCTCCTCCGTACACACACGTCGCTGGTAGTTACTCGCTCAGCGAATGAACTCAATAGAACGTCAATGTGTTCCAGCGAGACTAACAGGCGAGTAGGCGAGTACAGTACAACCAATGCGATGTGGGCGGATCCCGAGTTGAAAATATTTTATCTTCGAGCGAGGGGGGTAAGCGAGTAACCAATTGGAAGGCAGAGTTCGGCACTTCTCGCCTGTTCATTGGCAGTTAAAACCGCGGGAACTTTCAGCGAACGTTCCATGAAAGACAGGCGAGTAGGCGAGCAAGCGAGAAGCTAGTAAATAGCAGCGATGTGTGTGTACGGCCCTTTAGTGCAGATGGGCTCACCGGCAGGCCCATTCACTCATCGCTAAAAAAAGACTTGATTACAGCAACATTGCTACATAGCATCATTGCAATGGCATTACCCGGTAGCCTTAAGTAACAGATTAAGACTGGTTATTACAATTTTGGTGACAGTGAGGTCATAACATATAGGCTCTGCGCAGAAGGGGTTAAACAATTGAAAATCGAATTGAATTGAGCTGGATGAGCTTTTATAGTTGCATACAAAGAAGAAAGTCACCGGAGCACCTTCAGACATGGATAGTTTGCTGTTTTATTGGGCAAGTGCCAAGACTAACGTTTCAACGTTCTCATCATGTCTTCTTCAGAGTCAATCAAGTCAATGAGCTACTAAACCCCTTGCCCCACGCCCCACTTCTGGCAAGATGGCACACGGTAGGAGGGGGGCACCAAGTGGGCATCCCCCTTAAGCCCAGCCTGGCATCTCCACAGCAAAGCACTCCCCACTGCAGTAGAGGCGGGGGAGGGGGGTGGGGGGGTGGGGTGTGGGGTGTTATGTTGTCCCGGGACCAGGGAAATATGGGGCCCAGAATTGGTTCCCCATTACATTGCGTGTAGGGGTCCCTTTCAGATGAATTTGTCCTGGGCCCAGCCAAAGCTGTCAGCGGTCCTGAGTAGAGGAATAACCCAGAGAGAGAGAGAGAGAGAGAGAGAGAGAGAGAGAGATGGAGAGACGACGACAAAGAGAGAGAGAAGGAAAGGAATAAAGAAAGGAAGAGAGAGAGAGAGAGAGAGAGAGAGAGAGAGAGAGAGAGAGAGAGAGAGAGAGAGGGGGGGAGAGAGAGGAAGGCCCTCTGCCCTGTTGGGTTTTGAAAGGCTTGCACTGAAGTAAATATAGACATAGTCCTGACTGAAATATGAATGAGCTGAGTGGGTTGCAGAGAGAGAGAGAAAGAGAGAGAGTGTGAGAGAGAGATAGAGAGCGCAAAGTATGAAGTGAATGGTAGAGGTAAAGGGAAGGTACGTGTGTGTGTGTGTGTGTGTGTGTGTGTGTGTGTGTGGGTGGGTGTGGGTGTGTGTGGGTGGGTGTGTGGGTGGGTGTCTGTGTGTGTGCATGTGTGTGTGTGTGTTTGCGCAGTATGTGTGTTTGTGTCCATAAGAAGGGGGAACCTGCTAGGAATAATGCAAGACATGCTGAAAGAAAGTAGGATACACATTAGATGTGTGGCTGTAAGCATCATAGAGTTTTCTTGTATGCATACCAGTAGATTTTTAGTTAAATATTGCATAATGTATTATTGTCATCAACAAGTTTTCAGTAAGTGTTATACAATTGATTTAGTAATTATATATCAATGCTTATAATAGTATTATAGACACACAACAAAGCATTGGTTAACCATTTATAGTGGTAGGTTATTGTGAAGTCTTGGTATTCAAACTATAGGCATACGCTGGGCCGCTGACAGCTTTGGCTGGGCCCAGGACAAAGTCATCTGAAAGGGCCCTCCAGCCCAATACATACAATGGAATGAGAACCAAATTCTGAGGCCCCTCTGTCCCTGGGCAGTCCCCTTTGCCCCCATGAGCCATGAGCCATGAACAGTTTAGAAGATGCACACCCAATTTAGTATGCTTAATTACACACACACACACACACACACACACACACACACACACACACACACACACACACACACACACACACACACACACACA
This sequence comes from Engraulis encrasicolus, assembly GCF_034702125.1. NCBI lineage: Eukaryota > Metazoa > Chordata > Actinopteri > Clupeiformes > Engraulidae > Engraulis > Engraulis encrasicolus. The sequence goes on from NC_085857.1 coordinate 33,028,959, forward strand.
CACACACACACACACACACACACACACACACACACACACACACACACGCGCACACAAACACACACACATGCACACAAACACATGCACACACACCCACGTGTCAGAACCACCACCTCAGCCGTGTCCCGAGAACTGTCAGACGTCTTTAGCAGTCCGGAGGTGGAGATTGTGATTGACAGATGTGTTCCGTTCCCGATTGTGACACGCTGTTCTGACTTGTTGCCCTGGGAAACCACATCCTCACCACAGCATGGCTGGTCTTCTTCCCACTCGCACATACTTGGCATTTACCAGCCACATATCCATGAGTGGAGGAGGTGTCAAAAGCAAAAGTAAATGTAAATGTAACGATTTTCCCCCCAGTATTTTTCGACTTTATTTTGATAGGACAGTGTGAAAGGTGGACAGCAGAGGTGTCAAAAGTAAAAGTAAAAGTACTTTTGTGGTGTTTTTACAACACTAGCACATGGCATTACAAAGCTGTTACACAATTTTCTCCATTGTACCTAATGAGATAGATAGACTAGTTACTATAGAGAGATAGAATAGTTACTGAGAAACACTGAAAACCTAACAAGGACCCACCACAAACACGATCCAACTAGTGCAGACTTAGCTGATCGTAAGTCAAGTACACGGGTCTACTAGTTACTCAGATAAGTTACTTGTGTTGGAAGGAAACTGTGTTTCTTTTTTTACTTTTACTTTTACTTTTACTTTTGACACCTCTGGTGGACAGGAAGCGAATTGGGAGAGAGACCGGGAGGGGCTGGCAAAGGACCCGGGCCGGGAATCGAACCCGGGTCAGCCGCATGGCAGGCGAGTGCCCCACCAGTTGGCCACGGCCTGGCCAAAAGTAAAAGTAAATTCATGGTGTATCTACAACACTAGTACGTGATATTACATAGCTGTAACACCAGTCGTGCCTAATAAGGTAGATAGACTGTGTTGTCAGTGAAAAACACCAAAAACTTACAAAGAACCCTCAAATTTGATCCAACCAGCGCAGAGTTAGCTGAGCGTAAGACAAGTACACAGGTCTACTGGTTACTCGGATAAGTTACCTATGTTGTAAGGAGACTGTTTGATTTAATTGCTTTTATTTTTATTTGTATCATCTCTGTCCATGAGGGAGTCTTGACTCATAACAATGTATAGGCTGGCCATGGCTGCGGTTCAAACAGCTTAGTCACTGTACCAGAGATTCTATATGTATATAGAGATATGCCAATGTAATAGGTTGCTATGGGCACCTAACATGACCAGGTTCCGGTCTGCCTAAAGGGCCGTGTCATAATACTCCTAGCATTGAATAGAACAGTCCTTAGGTCTGCCTAGGTCTGCCTAAAGGGGGATTTCTCCCCACTCCCCCTTGCAATAATAGAACCCGGAAACAATGGGCCAATGGAACCTCTCTCTACCGTACTGTCACGCCAAGGACCGGCGAGGTTCGGTTCTGGCACAAGGTCATTTCCCGATATTCTCTCCCAGCCATTTCCTGTCATCTGTGCACCGTCACTGTCAAATACAATGCATAAATAGCCCCAAAAAGGTATGACCGTAAAAAGTCATGGGCTATCTTGACCTTGGCTACCATACCTTTACACACACACACACACACACACACACACACACACACACACACACACACACACACACACACACACACACACACACACACACACACACACACACACACACACACACACACTGCAGACAGACAGACAGACAGACAGACAGACAGACAGACAGACAGACAGACAGACAGACAGGCAGGCAGATAGACCGACAGGCAGACAGACAGGCAGACGGACAGACAGGGTAATTGTAATGCCTGTCCAAATGTCCTCTGTGGGGGCAGACACACAAAAAACAATCATCATCATCATCATCATCATCATCTATGCTAAATCAATATTCTGGAATGCTAAGTTCCAGAGTAGCCATCATTCTTTTACCCTGATTATGTGTATCAAAGATTTCAAGGTTTGTGTTGTCTGTGCCTGTGTGCGTTCATCCGTGTGTGTGTGTGCGCGTGTGTGCATGAAGCATGCATGTGCGTGCGTTTAAATGTGTGTGTAGCAAGAGCTGTTTTTATCCATGCGATAGAAACAAAATCATTTGATCTTTATTCCTTTTCGGCTTGTGTTGCGGAAACAAGAGGAAGGGAGGTGGGTTTCAAGGTTTCTGGCTGTACAGAGAGGAGAGGGGAGAGGAGAGGGAGAGGAGGGAAAAAAAAAGAGGAAAATGACGTTGACACTGAATTATGGACGAGAGAACTCAGAATAGCTCAGCTCCTGGTTTGGAGTCCCATGCTGAGATATTTAAAAATTCAGCGTCCTGTCCTGGCTCGTGTTGATGCTGAATGTGTTTAGGACGCTAGATCATTGCTATAAATACAGTACAGCACATGTGTGTTAGTTTCCAGTTGCGTTCAACTAATTGGGTACGTGTGTGTGTGTGTGTGTGTGTGTGTGTGTGTGTGTGTGTGTGTGTGTGTGTGAGTGTGTGCGTTTTGTGTGTGTGTGTGTTTGTGTGTGTGTGTGTGTGTGTGTGTGTGTGTGTGTGTGTGTGTGTGTGTGTGTGTGTGTGTGTGTGTGTGTGTGTGTGTGTGTGTGTGAGTGTGTGCGTTTTTTGTGTGTGTGTGTGTGTGTGTGTGTGTGTGTGTGTGTGTGTGTGTGTGTGTGTGTGTGTGTGTGTGTGTGTGTGTGTGTGTGTGAGTGTGTGCGTTTTGTGTGTGTGTGTGTGTGTGTGTGTGTGTGTGTGTCTGTGTGTGTCGAGCACCTTTTTAGATGACCTGCAATGGTCATTTCCTCTTGCCTACGCATGAGT
>NC_085857.1:33041790-33054290 GCF_034702125.1 Engraulis encrasicolus
TTTATTTATTTATTTATTTATCAATGTTGAAAATGAGTCCTACTTTTATATTACCTCTGTCATGGAGGATGTGTTGTACTTTCATTGTTAGATTTATTAAAGCACTAACTTAAAAAAGTTAAACCTTAAAATGAATCATACGTATTTTTATATGTATACATACTATATCTACATACATTAGGCTTTTTCACCTTTATTAACCAGACACGACAGTTGTGAGAGAGACAGGAAACGAGTTGGGAGAGAGGGGGCAAGGATCGACAAAGGACCTCAGGTCGGAATCGAAACCGGTTCGCCCGTATAATGGTATGGCGTCTTGTTTCTCCAAGCGTCTCCAAGAGCCACCGTGGCCCCGGACATGCATATTAGATTAGATTAGATTAGATAAGATTAGATTAGATTAGATTAGATTAGATTATACTTTATTACTTTATTATCATGCAAGCATGAAAATTGCCTTTGGTCTCACAGGGTAAAAATATTCTGAGGGGTCCCAATCCACCTACTTCATTGATTCATGTGTTTTCGTGTTGAATTAATCAGTCATATAGGTCTACTACTACTATACCAGCTGTTCAGTGCATCTGATACACAGAACAGTCTGTTTCTATTGGCAGTTGTATGATGTGTAACGAGGTATTTTGATGACTCATATAATCTTAAATACTCTACCTACGTAGGTCTGGTCTATGCAGAGTTTGCTGTTTTTAAAAGCAATGATAACAGGAATATGTTCTTTGATCACCACCGGATTTTCGCAGCATGTCCTGTTTCATTCACTATTTCTATGCACCTGGCAAGTGTCATTGAATGTTTGAGTATATCAGTGTACACCAACAGTGTCACTCTGTCAGCAAGTCAGCTTTTATTATTGTCACTTTCTTCATATGCACAAGCCCTACAAGGAGAATTAAATTACGTTTTCTCTATATATATTCTCTCCATGCCAAGACATAAACATACACAAGACTGACATTTGCAGACTGACATAAAGTGCTAGTTAATGCTGTTTTATCTGTGTTTTATCTGTATTAGCCATGGCGTTGACACAGGGAAATGGCTCACATGAATGTACGTATATAGCATATACATTAGGCTATATAGCATATACACTATGATGCCAACTCCCCACCCCCCATTTCCATTCATTTAACCCTCCTGTTATCCTTGGGGTCTATTTGACCCCATTCAATGTTTAGCGTCTGAAAAATACATGAAGTACATAATTATTTTGCTTCATCTTTGATGACGTTTCCCAAATATATGGGGTCAATGTGAAAAAAAGTGAAATTTCCACAAAAATGTTTTCCATATTTTGCTAATACATGTTCCAATCTGTCTAGAATATGTAAAATATATGAACATAAGTTATTTATAACAGAACATTTTGCTTTATGTAGGGCTCTAATAACTAACAACATGTATGATGTGGACGAGGACCAAAACTAATTCAAGGCAACTTTTGGGCAGTTGTTGCACATTTTCGCCTAGTCATGGATTAGTTCTTTTGGTGTGTGGACTGTGTGTGTGGGGGTGCTAGGACTTATCTAAAGGGCTTTTTTATGTCCCCAACAGAGCAATAGTAAATATCTGAGGCATAAACCGGTGCAAAAGTGTTTGCTTCTACTGATTTTGTAGACATTAAAGTGGCTGGGGTCAAAATGACCCCAAGGATCACGGATGTAACCTAAATCTGAGGATAACAGGAGGGTTAATGAGGCATGAAGGATTTAAAACACACACAATCTTACTCTGAGCTGCTTTACTGCTGCCGTTAAATGACCGTCAGTTAGTTCTTTATCACCCACTGAAAACAGTGTTGAAAGGCAGCTGCTGCTAGTGCTGTGTAGTGGGTTGCAGTGGTGTAGTCTATTTTTTTTTATGGTGGGTATACTGTATATTTGAGCATTTTTTGAAGTGGGTATACTGTATATATTTGTGCTATTCAAAATAATGGATCAATCAATTTTAAGTGGGTATACTGAAATCCCTGAAATTTAGAAGTGGGTACACTCCGTATACCCGCGTTCTACGTAGACTACACCACTGGTGGGTTGGATTGTGTAAGCATATTCTCATATTCTCTACAGCTGTTAGCCTGCTACCGTGTAAAAAAAAATAATTTGTTTACTTGGTGCAGATTAATGTCATTTTGAGTGAACTCCTTAACCGCTACAGTAATAACAGTAATACCATAGCCTACATCAACGTCCACTTGACATGTAAGCCAGTGAAAACCTCAAACTAATGCTTTTCTGGGGATTCCCACTGATACAGACACATACTCACTGTGTATGTGTGGGACACTAACTCATACTATACACCAGTGTTTCCCAACCTTTTTTGTCTTACATACCCCTTAAGCCTTTCTGTCCTAGGATGAGTACCCCCTCACTCATGCTCTATATCCCATTGTGTTCCAAACATTTTTTCATTTTCCCAAGTACCCCCTGCAGTGTGCTCGCTTACCCCTAGTGGTACACTTACTCCTGGTTGGGAAACACTGCTATACACACATACACATAACAAGCAACACCTAAACATAATCTCACTATATTTATATAGTGACAATAAAAGTCTACTCTACTCTCTACCATGACGTAGCCTCTTACTGCAGATGGGGTCGCCGGCGGGCCTATTCACTATTTGCTGAAAATACTCATCATAACAACATTGCTATGACAGAGCCGAGTGCCTTAAAGGAACAGACCACCCTTTTTTGATTTTCACATATTTGCAGTATTTCCAAGCATTATGCATGAATGTGCATATCATTTTCTTCTATGTGTTTGCATTGCCCCGTTTCACAGTATGGCCAAATTAGGCATAGTAATGCAAGTCTATGGTACAAAATAAAACATCATCAAATGTTCTTGTAAACCATTTTAAAATGAATGTAAAATTCACCAGAGTGTAAAACAGCAATTTAATTCGGTCCAGTGATCACTCGTGGCTTGATGCTAAAGATACCAGTTATTTCCAGTGGTTATGCTAAGCTACGCTAGTAATTCTGATCCAATAAATATAAGTACTGAAAACTCTGAGAAGAAAATGGTATGCACATTGATGAATAATGCTGTGAAATACTGCAAATATGTGAAAATCAAAAAAGGTGGTCTGTTCCTTTAAGTAACAGATTAAGACATAGACATTACAATTTTGGTGACAGTAAGGTTATAACATAGGTGCTGCGCTAAGGGGTTAATTAACCCTTGTAAGGTGTTTGGCTCATTTTGACCCGTTTTCAGTTTTTGGCTCGAGAAAAATTGTATAATTTATTATTCTTTCGCATTGAGATTCACTGGCTTTGGCTCATTTTCAGTGAGGAACATGAATCTGAAAAAAATAGTGACCCCCCTTGCTAAAAATCATTTAAAAACACATCATAAATGAATAAAATAAGAAACATCATCACACCATAAAATGCATAGACAGCACCAGGGATCAGGCTAAGTAATCAATGAGGATGTTAATTTAAAAGGGAGATGGCACTGTGGACAAATGAAAGCCTAAATATGTTGGTTTTAACAAAGGGGAATCTGAAGCATGAAACAGATGGAAGTAGTTGAAATTCAGAGAGAATTCGCGATGAGTGTAGTTTGTTCCCCCTTGAACCATTGAAGCTGTGGAATGGTTATTATTAGCATTCCAATTAGTGTTGTGTATGTTTCATACAGTTTAATTGTATTTATTTTATGTATTGTTAGTCTTGATTCCACTGTTTTCAACCTGTTTTTAATTTGGTTTGTTTGTAATTTGACTATTTTCTTAACCTGTCTCCTTCCTTCTCAATATATACTATTGATTTTGTTGATCTGACTGTTAAAGCACTTTGAGCTACATGCCATGTATGAGCTATAAATAATTTATATAAATTATTATTATTATTATTATTATTATTATTATTATTATTATTATTATTATTAACTGCATGTAAGCAGTCATCGTGCTAAAAAAACACATTAGACCTTTAAAAATGGAAGCCTTGGGCTTGTTAGCTCTTGTTTTCAGCGAAGGAGCTTGTGGGAGGAGAAGGGCTGTTGGTGTAATGCTGCAATATTTGTCGTGTCAATCAGCAGTCTGTTCTGTGTGTTTGGGCAAGGATTACAAGAGCGTTCCCACGGGGGTAACTGGGATTGGCTTGAAAGAGGGTGTGTAAACTCAGATCATGAGAGGAGCAAGCTGGCTTTGTACAGGCAGGAGGACAGTGAGACGAAACACACACACACACACACACACACACACACACACACACACACACACACACACACACACACACACACACACACACACACACACACACACACACACACACACACACACACACACACACACACACACACACACACACACACACAGGGACGGATTAATGCACAGGCTAGATACAGTATGCCTGTAGCCTAGGGCCCCCTGATTGGCCAAAAGTGAAAAATTGCAGAATTATGACAAAGATGCAATATTGAAAAATTCATCTGTTGTGTTGAGCACAGTTGGTAGGTATGTTTATCCTTAATTCTTATGTAAATTTGTTTGCGAAATGCTCCTACCGGGAGGGGGCCCACAGCAATCTGTTGCCCAGGGGCCCCAGGCCATCTTTATCTGGCCCTGCAAACACAGCCACACAAATGCTATGTGCTCACACACATGCACACACACACACACACACACACACACACACACACAAACACACACACACGCACACACACACACACACACACACACACACACACACACACACACACACACACACACACACACACACACACACACACACACACACACACACACACACACACACACACACACACAGGCGCGCGCGCACACCACTCTCCGAAAAAAAAGCTCTAAAATATTCTTCAAATAGGCCTACTGAAAAAAGATACCTTTGGCAAGGGAAAGTGATATTAAAAGTTCTTTAGGAAAGATGCTCTGGCAGGTTTATGCTTCACTTTCTCTCCTTTTTTCCCTCTCTCTCTCTTTCTCATCTCCTCTGTTCTCTCTCAGTCTTTTACTTTTTTCATGCAGTCTATCCGGGAGAAATGGAGGCTGCTGTTCCAAACAAACTGTTTGATGTTCTTCTCCTCACATTAATGGCATACACAAAAAAACGCACCTGCTCAGCATTTGGCAACTGTGTGTGTGTGTGTGTGTGTGTGTGTGTGTGTGTGTGTGTGTGTGTGTGTGTGTGTGTGTGTGTGTGTGTGTGTGTGTGTGTGTGTGTGTGTGTGTGTGTGTGTGTGTGTGTGTGTGTGTGTTGGTTTGGTTTTATGTACATTTTGGGAGCCATAGGCCACAGTTTTCACTCGAGATATTGTCAGTCAGGGGCTGTTGTCTAATATCAATTTGATTTAGTCAGGGTCTTTGTCGCACTACACAAGTGTCTCAAACAACATCTACTTAAGTATGACAACATCTATTTAAATATGTTTATTGCCCTATCTCTATCTTCTACCTGTTTATTTATTGACTTCCTATTGGGTCATACTTTGTACGTTATTGTTATTTATACAGATACATATGTCGTTACTGACATTAATTCATTTATTTCCGCCGCCTCTTGGAATCCTTTGCCGTTTGTTGGCGGGCGTTCTTGGCACACTAACACATGTTTCCATGACGACTCGCTATCCGGTGGCTTTGGAATGCTGACAGCAGCTCTGCCAGCAGGGAGGCGAGCGTGTGATCTTATTGGCTGCTGCGTTTGACACTTCCTTTTTTTCTTGCTTTATGATGCTATTTTAAACAGAAGACAATGCGTTAAATAACAGGGGTGTCAATCCTGGGTTCAGAAAGAACAAAAAACATTCTGACACAAAGTTGATCCTACCAGCTCAGAATCAGCTGCTAATGACAAGTGGACCAGTTACTCAGTGAAGTCACCTGCATTGAAGGGAAACTCCGAAAGGGTTTTTAAATGTTAACTGCTGAACTGACCATTCTGTGTTTGAGTGAGCGAGTGAAGGAATGAATAAATGAATCAATAAATCAATGAATAAATGAATAAATGAATGAATGAATGAATGAATGAATGAATGAATGAATGAATGAATGAATGAATGAATGAATGAATTAAACTTTGCTGCCTTCCCTTTCCAAAGTTCTTTAAGCACTTCATAGTCGTGACAGGGTTAGAGGCACAGAATTTGCTTAGCCACGCTCTGAAATGGCTGAAATCGAACTGAGTTCATTTGGAGGGTTCTGTCTTGAATGGAGAGTTCAGCTTGTTTTGACCTTTGCTCGCCTCTGGGCCCCATCTCTCCCCCATCTCTCCCCCATCTCTCCGTCCGGAACTTGAGGTGGGGCCTTAATGTGCTCCCGAGAGGTTCCTGCATTCCTCTTTTCAAGAGTCAGCACAGCAGACTCAGAACTATGTGGGGAGAGAGCATTTACAGTGGCTCTGGAAGAAACTACTGTACCCTCTCATATCCAATCTGACCCCTCACTGGTCCTGTTCAAAAACCTCACAGCACACCGATTAACAGAAGCCTTTGCGTGTTACTCCCACTCTCTCCCATACACACACACATGTACTACCTGCGCCCAAGGTCACTTCAAACAACCTTGAGTGATATATATTTATATCAATTATTTATTATTAATTATATTATTATTGATAGTAATAAGCCACCTTACTATAGACGAGACCCTTTGACTTTACATTTCCCGGACGTGAAATCCATTGCCGGGACTGTCAGCTCTGTTTCCTCTGCCCAAAGTTCAGAATGCCTCATGGCTTGAGTCGCGCTGACCAGCAACCGTGGACAGACGATGCCCGTGTGAACAAAGAGTAAGAGTAATTTGACTCTCCAAGGTTTTGTAAGTGAAAGTGAAAGTGAAAGGCCAATTCGGAAACTCCAACTCCCATTGTCATTGTGACACAGTACTCCACAGCACACAAGTGAACACTGCACACTACGACATTGCATTTCTGCCTCATCTGTGCAAGGGGGCAGCCCTCAATGGTGGCCCAAGGGAGCCGCGCGGCGGGACAGCACCTTGCTCAGGGTACCTCAGTCATGGGGGAGGATGGGGGAGAGCATTGGTTAATTTTTACAGTGCAGTGCCCCCGACATCTCTCACTCCTTAACCCCTTAGTGCAGAGCTATAACCTTACTGTAACCAAAATTGTCATGGCTATGTCTTAATCTATTGCTTAAGGCTCTCGGTATTGTTATAGCAATGTTGTTATGGTGCAGTTGAGTATTTTCAGCAAATAGTGAATAGGCCCACCGACGACCCCATCTGCAGTAAGAGGCTACACACAACCTCCTCTCTCTTCCCACCCCTACATGAATCACCCATCGTCCTGAAACACACTGTGCCTGATCTTCTCTTAAAATAAGCATTTTAACCTACCTACTAACATCCCACGTACATTAGTAGACTAAAGACACCTTTCCCCTATCTCTTCATTCTTCAGCCCAACCACCTCAACTGTCCCACCTCCCCACGCCCATTACAAATGTCCTCTGAGGCAACACCCCCCCTGCCTGCTGCTAAAATAAACATCTTAACCCGCCCTCTAGCTTATGGGCGCCACACCTACCTCCCTACCTACCTACAGTACCTTGGCATTGGCAAAGACGTCTCACTGTCTCTGCCAAACAGCCAACCTGCGGATCCCACCACCACCAGCCTGCCGTCTGCTGCTTGTTCCCCGAGCTGTGAGCATCGAAGTCGGTTTGACTTGCAGCATCTTTGGCCTTATTAGGTTTGTGGATGATCGGCGCGATGATGAGGACTCAGATAAGATTGAAGGGGAAGATTATGCACATCCCCAGAAAAGGTGCAGGACAAAGGCTGACTGTAGTTTCGAAGTGAGAGGTCCGCACACTTGAAATCTTTTTTGTTTTCTTTTATTATTTCATGGCTGGATTACGTTTCGACTTCACAGTCTTCAACAGATTCTCTACAAACATAGACTCAGATAAGAACCTCAGCAATTAGCGTATCATCCCTCTGGAAGTTGTTCCAGATTTTTCCATATGTTACTCTGATGAGGATTCCTTGATACAGTGGAGGGTTTTTTTTTGAGTGATGGCTTCCAGGCAGGAGATGTACGTCTACTACTACGACAGGAGGTGATTATTATGACCTACGTCTTTTACATTACTTTACTGTACATACACTTAGCTGACACTTTTATCCAAAGCGACTTACAGTTATTTACTGGGTATTGATTACAGTCCCTGGAGTAATGTGTGGGGCATTGCTCAAGGGCACTTCATCCATGGATGGAGGTGTAGGGAGAGGTAAGGGTGGAATCCAAACCTGCAACCCTCTGACCTTAATGACCTCCTTCCTAACCATTAGGACACAGCTGTCCTTACCTTGCCACTCTTCACTTCAATTGTATGAAGAAAGAGAGAGGTTTATGAAGTTATGAAGTTCATATTTATTGCAATGTTTATATGCATTGGATATTTTTCTATGTGAAGTTCTATTGCCTTTTCCATCACATTCCATCACCCATCCGTCAAAATACAGTACAGTACAGTACAGTGCAGTACATACAGTAGCAAGGTATGAACTCAGATTTTGTATGCTACTTTTTTTTTTAAGGTGACACTTTACTTGACACTGGCATCATATGCATGACATTGCGGTTTCATAACAATGTCATGACGCAGTCATGTGCATGTCATAAACATGCCAATGTCATGACTGTTTTATGACTTGTCATTAAGTGACATTTTGATACTTTATTTGACAGGGTAGTGAAGAACATAGTTCAAGTTCAAAAGTTTATTGCCATGTCGACATAGCCATAGGAATTTGTCTTAGTACAGGAAACTAGTAGGAAAGGGAGATGAGGTGAGGTTGGGAAATGACCCAGGCTGGATTCAAACCTGGTTCCCTGCGGGCATTTAGCTCATACACTGTAAAACATTGCAGCCAGTTGAACGTTAAAAAACAAGTTTCCCTGCTGTCTTAAGTTTGTACGTTAACTCAAGTTGAGAAAGCCTCAAATTGAGTCAAGCCTCACATTGAGTTAACTTACAAACTTGTGGCAGCAGGGCAACTTAAATTTTCACGTTTAACTGTCTGCAATGTTTTATAGTGTAGGATCTGGGTTCAAACTGAATTTCAAACCCCTGCTGTAGAATATGAACATGTGCATCCATGCACTGCACCAGCAACACCCTTGTATATTGCTATGCATTGAAGATGCCTGTTTTTCACTATGGACAGATTTTTACAGGATTCATATGCAAGTGCTCCACAACTTAGGGATTTTCATTAATCAAAATAGCTTGGGTTTTGGGTGTAGGCCTACACATTGGTTCATCTGAAGACTGTATGTGTTTTTGTTTAATGGCTGCCTTGCGCTCCGGTCTCACTAAGTCTTGGAAGATCACAAGATTACATTACACTTACATTTTAAACTGTGTGAATTTTCAGTATCACCCTTGGGGGAATTAATGAGAACAGACTGAGAATCTGTTGAGAGAAATATTCAGTCTTGCTTCGTGAGGCTTTAAACCACTGCTTTAAGTGCTAATCTAGAGAGTGTTTAAAAAGGTTTTCAGGTGCGAGGAAGTGAATGAGTAGATTTGTTTAGAAAAAAAGACAAACCCTGGAAATACTATATCTCTCTGTTTCTCAATTATCTCACTAATTAAATACAATAATTATAGCTAAGAGCATGGCTTTTCTCTGAACAAAGGTTTCAGAAAGACACTTGGGAAAAAATTGTGAGAACAGGCTTGGAATCAGTTGAAAAATATATTCAACCTTGCTTTGTGAGGGCTTTAAACCAATGCCACCCACTGTGCCTTGTGCTGGCGAGTGTGTGAGCATTTTATTTCAGGTGTGGTTTTTGCTCTGCTCTGTCCAAATGCCTCATGGGATGTCAGAGATATGCCAAGGTCTTGGACACATTCCATGCTACCTTTTTAGGCAACATTTTATGTCACCTTTCTAGGCTGTATTTCAATGCCGTTCCAGGCAAGTCGTTCCAGGGGGGGAAAAAACCCTCCTACAGCCTCTTCATAGGTATCACTTTGTCAGTGTGGGAGAATATCGTCCAAGGTTTTTACACCTGTCTTGAAATTTGATTTTCATATGTTTAGGCATTATTTTTTTAGGTTTCCTTGTGAAATAACTTAAGCACTGTTTTTTTTTTACTTTTGCATTTCATTATTGGAAATGACTATTCTGATGTCGAAAGGACGTGTGGATTCTTGCTATTCAGATATTTTGAGAACATACTTTGTAAGGCCTTCATTAAATGCATTTTGCAATGCCAAATACAAAATGTCAGTTTCCCAAAATGTTCCAAAATGGACATGTCTCTTTATTGCTCTTTATTTACTGTATTTGAACATCCCACCCATGCTTTCTGTGATTCCGGAAAAAAATACTTAGCAACCAAGTCAGTTTGGCCATGCAGGTCATCTATTGCCAGTTCATCTTTCCCTCAGGAAATGAAAACTGTGCTTGTTCTGCAGCATGATTTAGCGTGAGTAGAAACCAACTTCTGAGAATTGAGTAGGCCTAATATTATATACAAGGAGATGTTGATGTCCAGTTCATGCCGATAAGCTATAACGACATAGTTCATTGATTAAACCAATCGGAATGTGCACTTTCACCAACGTCCCGCGTCAATAATCTAAATCTTTTGCAGATAAAGCGAATTCATGAAAATGTGTTGACAGCAAGTCTTTCTTCAGTCAAAGCAACTTCTTCACTTTAGTCCCTTTTGGTATATGAAGGTGGTGGGGTAGGGTTCCAAGCTAGCAGTGATAGTCGACACATTTTTCTGATGGATGGTGTGTGCCACACGACTTTGCTGACTTGGCCTGCCTTAGCTGTGCATCTTTGGATGCAGGTTGCTCTTCTCGTGGTCAAAGGAGTTAAAAAAAAGAGTTTCATCTCTCTCCATCCACATCCCCTTCATAGGTACTTTTTCTCTTACCTTCGTTCATCTTTCATCTTCTCTCTCTCTCTCTCTCCCTCTCTATCGCTCCCTCTCTCTCTCTCTCTCTCTCTCTCTCTCTCTCTCTCTCTCTCTCTCTCTCTCTCTCTCTCTCTCTCTCCCCCTCATGCACACACACATGCTAGCACACAGATATAAGACACACATGCACACAACCATGCTTACCCAGCTGTATACACACACACATGCGCGTGCGCTCACACACATACACACACCCCCACCCACACACACACACACACACACACACACACACACACACACACACACACACACACACACACACACACACACACACACACACACACACACACACAACACAACCCCCACACACAACAACACCCCACACAGACACTCATGCATGCACGCACGCACGCACGCACGCACACACGCATACACGCACGCACGCATACACACACACACACACACACACACACACAGGCATTATAGGTATTTTCAAATGGTTGGAGGATTAAGATATCAGGGGCAAAATAGCTAATAATTATGCAGCCAATATAGACTGTCCATGAGCAACATGGTTAGGAAGTGTGGAAGTGTGTGTGTGTGTGTGTGTGTGTGTGTGTGTGTGTTTGGGGGGTGGGGGTGGGGGGTGTACGTGTGTTTGAGAGCAAGAGAGAGAGAGAGAGAGAGAGAGAGAGAGAGAGAGAGAGAGAGAGAGAGAGAGAGAGAATATGTTGTCAGAGAGAGAGAGAGAGAGAGAGTGAGAGAGAGAATATGTTGTCAGCTTCACGTTTGGAGCTGACTTTCCCCTCATGATTGAGAAGACAGGAGAATAGGGTTGAAAAAAGAAAGACATAAATAAATAAAAATAAGTGGAGAGGAAGGAAGAGAAAAAGAGGGGATGAAATAAATACAAGAAGAATGTGAATGTGAAAATGGTGGCATTTTTTTCGCTCCCTCTGCTATTCTCTCCGAGCCGTTTTGCTTACCCCGGCATTTTATTTGCATTCAAAGGTGTTTCAGATAGAGATTTAATTGCCTAGTACACAGTGACCATCAAATGGAAAGGGACTGAGACTGTGTGTGTGTGTGTGTGTGTGTGTGTGTGTGTGTGTGTGTGTGTGTGTGTGTGTGTGTGTGTGTGTGTGTGTGTGTGTGTGTGTGTGTGTGTGTGTGTGTGTGTGTGTGTGTGTGTGTGTCTATGTGTATGCTAATTACGGCTATTTATATCTTGCGTCTGTGTGTGTCTGTGTGCGTCTGTGTCTCAGCGTTCTCCTGATGTGTTATAATGTATGCATCTGAAAAGCAGTTGAAATTCATATGAGTTTTTAATTGCCGGCAGACCAGACCAGCCTTCTTATGCAGAGATAGAGAGACGGGGCAAGAATTTGAACTCCGGTATTTGGATGTATTCATTATAGCACAAATCCGGAGAATGCTTAGGCCATTACTTTTCTCAGTCAGTCAGTTGGTATCTCTTTCTCACTCTCTTTTCTCCTCTTTCTCCTTCACCATCTCTTTTTGTCCACCTCTCTCTTTCTCGCTGTCCTCCTTTCTCTCACTCTTTCCTTCTTCCTATTTCAGTGGTTCCCAAACTTTT
>NC_085857.1:33059290-33061790 GCF_034702125.1 Engraulis encrasicolus
TAGAGAAGAGAAAGAAACAGATATAGAGGAAGGAGCAGAGGAAGAGTAGGATGAGGAATGTCAGAGAGAGAGAGAGAGAGAGAGAGAGAGAGAGAGAGAGAGAGAGAGAGAGAGAGAGAGAGAGAGATTGACAGAGGAGGAAAGACAAGAGGGAGCGATGGAGGAGTGAAGATGAGAGAGGAGAGGAACGAGTGAGAGAGAGGCGGAAGGTCTGAGAGAGAAAGGGAGAGGTGGACAGAAAGAGACAATGGAGGAGAAAGATATACAGAAGTAAGAAACAGATATAGAGGAAGTGGTAGAGGAAGAGTAGGATGAGGAATGTCAGAGATAGAGAGAGAGCGAGCGAGAGAGAGAGAGAGAGAGAGTGAGAGAGCGCGCGAGAGAGAGAGAGAGAGAGAGAGAGAGAGAGAGAGAGAGAGAGAGAGAGAGAGAGAGAGTGAGAGAGAGCGCGAGAGAGAGAAGAATAGGAGCAGGATACTCAATAACTGCTGTGCAAATGAAACACATACTATCAGGGCATGCTGAACAGGAATACAGAGTTTTAATGTCCGTGTGTGTATATTGAATGTGAATGCAAGTGTACAGCCGGATGCGTTTGTATGCATATATTCTGTGTGTGCATGCATGTGTGTGTATGTGTGTGTTGTGTGTGTGTCTGTGCGTGTGTGTGTGTGTGTGTGTGTGAGTCTGAGTGTGTGTGTGTGAGTCTGTGCGTGCGTGTGTGTGCGTGTATGTGTGTGTGTGTGTGTGTGTGTGTGTGTGTGTCTGTGAGTCTGTGCGTGCGTGTGTGTGCGTGCGTGTGTGTGTGTGTGTGTGTGTGTGTGTGTGTCAGAGGTCGCGTTAACCGACAAATGTCCGTCATTGACGGATTTTTTTGAAGGATGACGGAAAATTCTGAAGCCTGTCCGTCATTTTGACGGATCAATATTCAGGGTGATGATAAATAAATTACAAGTTTAAGTAGGCCTACACCTCTATCGAGTTGAGCAAATATGCATTTCAATTAGCCATAGTCATCAGCGCAGATAATTTCATGCTACTATCATTTGCCTTTCTCCCTCTCTCCCTGCTTGTCATACCATGCGCCGCAGCTGGGCTGTGCGGCTGGCTGCAGCAGAGCGCGCGCCTCTCCACTTGTTCCAAATAATGAATTAAAATAACTAAGACGTTGCCACCATACACGTGTGACTTCGACTTTAAGATTCAGAACTATGTGTAGACCTAGGCCTACTACATTTACCGACTATCTGATTTTCTGCCAATGACGAAGTTGTCCCTCTATCGCCCTTCATAGAAGCATTGTTTCATAACTCCTCGCTTGAAACATAAACAAATATGCGAATAGCATGTTTGCTAGCCAGAACCTTCACTCAAAGGCAACGCAGGTCTAAAACGGCTTCAGGACATTAACTAATAAAAACGACGGATATTCAAGAGCCTAACCAGGCAACGCAACTTACAACTTGGCAAACGTTGCCTGAAACGGCTAACCTTCTCTCATTTCGATAGCTGGTTCACCCATTATAGGCCTAGGCGATATATGTTTTATTCAGACAACTTAACCGCGCTGCCAGAGCCAACATATAAGCTGATGGGGCTACGTACAGAGAGGCTCCCTTTACCGTCGCTGACATTTTTCAACAAAGTTTTGCGAAATCTGGTCGTCTTCCTGTTGTAGGCTTCAGTGCCTTCGACTGCTTAGGCTAAACCTTTCTGCTTCAAGACGGTTTTCTTTTCCATCGTGCATGTTAACCCATTTAACATTGCGCCTTTGGATTACAATCGGTGTATTAATCAGAGCAAAACGAGTGACTGACAGCTGTTGGATAAAGCCCTCCACGCGTCTTTTAAAAAAGTGCTTGTGGTGACCATAGCGCTGAACACTGAATCAGACGCGCGTCATGAGAGATATCTGCAGCTTTAGTGCAACGAGGGGGGCAGAGAGAGAAAGTGGACAGCAAAATGGACTCCATCCTCAAAGTTGAAGAATGAATGTCGGGTGAAAGGGGGTGTATTCACAGCGGTTTACTCTCAATTGCCCGCAATTGCGCATGTGTTGTTCCCGGTGCTGGGTCGCGACCCCCACATTGAGAAACGAGATGGAGAATTTAAAAATAAATAAATAAATAAAATAAAAAGGCGATGACGGATTTTTCCCGACCCTGTCCGTCAAAATGACGGACTGTGAAAAAGTCTAGCGCAACCTCTGGTGTGTGTGTATGCATGTTTTCCGTTGCTCATAGAAAAATGTGTTCCATCCGCTACCTCCAGTGAGTGGGCTAGTCGTCCGGCCGACTGACCGGAATAACTCGATTAGGAACATAGTGAGCACCGTCGCCGCAGCAACCTTACATAAACGCACGTCCTCGTTCTTCTCTTGAAGAGCTTCGTGGCAAAACGACATGTCCACCATTTTTGACGTTTTATTTGCATTTAATTTTTCGAAATCACAGTTCACAAGTCCTGTCTTATATGTGAGAACATACTTTTTTAAACCTGT
>NC_085857.1:33069290-33074290 GCF_034702125.1 Engraulis encrasicolus
TGTGCGTCTATGTACCTTGTCTGGATGTGTAACTAATTTCTGCTCCGGCTGTTTGTCTCCCTCCTTTCTGCAAAGTGTCTCATAGGGAAGGACAGGGTAAGGCAACCTGGTCTTTGTAGTTTTTTTGTGCTCTCTGCATGGTGGGCCCCTTGACTTCCTACTTCCTACTTGCTACTTCCTCCTCTTCTTCTTCTTCTTCACTTCCTCTTGTCCTCTGTCTCCCCTCTCCACCTTACCTGTGGCCTGTATTTCAAAGGCAGCTCGGTGTCAAACCTGGACTGTGTTTCTCAAAAGCATAGTTGCTAGCCACTTGGGTAGTTACCAATGGGTAATTGCATGGCAACCAACAAAGTAGATAACATGGTTAGCAACTTTGGTCTCGAGAAATGCACCCCTGGTTTATTGAATGCAGAGGTCGTCGAAAATCTACGTACACAGTAAAGCATGTAGTGTTAATCCAAGACTAAGAGAGCATTCTTAGACCAAATACACTCTAGAAGATGCTAAATGAACCCTTTAAGTGTTGAATTAACACTGCATTTTTAAAGTTACTGTGTAATGCCGTTAAAATGCTGTTGCAATGTAGAATTGGGCTCCTCTAATTAAAAAAAAAACCATCTTTTACACTACCTCTGGGTTAACTAGACCATAGTAAATTCTGTAGTGCTCATTTAAAACTTAGAGAGTTCATTTGAGTCCAAATGATGTCAAATCAACTCTATAAGTGTTGAATTAACACCACAACATTTACTGAGCAGGTTGATCTCTGCCACCTTTGTACTACAGCCCAGTCCACCCCTGGGTCCTCCTCTCTGCCAAGGCCAAGCATGACAGACCTGAGGCAGACCAAGAGCCTTCTCTATTTCCCCTCATCCCACCTCCTCACCCTTCAGTCACACTGTAAAAATGCGGCATTTAGCAATCTCTCTAAAAAAAAACACTCTTTTGTGATTTGTGTAATTGTGATTTATGCTGGTTTGACTCTGCATGATGATGTTTACAATATATCAAGAGTTGTTGGTTCTATGCTTAAGTTTCTACAGTGTGACCTTCCCCACCCTATGCAACCTATGAAACCATGCACCCACCCCTATACCCACCCACTGCCTGGACCCCCAACCTCTGCCACCCACAACGTGGTCTTGGTATGACATAGCCTGGGTCACGCAACTGCAAGTCTCTTTGAGGCTATGGCCTGACCAGGCAACCCATCTACAACATTTCTCAATGGCGGGAGATGCAAAGGGGTGTGTCTCGCTCACGTTCATAAAATGCAACTGGTTGAGTCTTCAATCAATTAGATCACCTATTTCTTCTCTCACCTGTTAACAGAACTGGTGCATGATCGCCTTCAAGGGACACTGTGTGAGATTTTTAGTTGTTTATTTCCAGAATTCATGCTGCCCATTCACTAATGTTACCTTTTTCATGAATACTTACCACCACCATCAAATTCTAAGTATTCATTATGACCAGAAAAATTGATCTTTTCATACATGAAAAGGGGGATCTTCTCCATGGTCCGCCATTTTGAATTTCCAAAAATAGCCATTTTTAGCTGCAAAAATGACTGTACTTGGACCATACTAGAAAATATTTATTTAATACTTAGTAAACTTTCATGTAAAGATCAAATTTGGCAATAGGCAGCCCAATTTCAATAAGCAGCATAGTTGCTGTACCTTTTTTGTCCATTTCCTGCACAGTGTCCCTTTAAACGTGCCCCATCAAGCCATTGTAAAATGGTCAAAAAAAGTTTCCCTTTTCATGGGACTTTGAAATGTTGTAGATGGCTTGCCTGGCCAGTCTTGAAGAGACTTGCAGTCGCATGAGCCGTGGTCTTGATATGGGCATGACATGTTATGAGATGACAGGCCTGACACTATGGAAAAAAGATAGAGGAACGGAGAGAAAAAGAGAGAATGAGAGAAGAGAGAAGAAATCCTCTCTCGTTCTCTCCTTCTGGATGTTTCCAATGTCTGTGACCAAAATCAAATTAAAAGTCCCATAATGACTGACCACAAATCACAAAATGTGATTGTGGCATCTCTTCCGTCCCTCTCCAGAAAGAGGGAAGGGTTATCCCACAACAACACGTCCTGTCTGTTGTAAATGTTCAAGAACCCTCCAGAACATTAACCCCTTAGTGCAGAGCTATGTTATAACCTTACTGTAACCAAAATGGTAATGACAATGTCTAAATATATTACGGCTCTCTGTAATGTCATAGCAATGTGGTTATGATGTAGTTGAGTATTTTTAGCAAACGAAGAGTTCATATGCAAAACCCCCTAACTCCATTTCTGAAGACCTGCACTTCTATATTTTTAGAGAACCCCATTGTTGGTTTGGTTTACATTCATGTACTTGATAATACATGTAAATAGTTATATTACATAAATAAAATTTTAAAATATGCAATTTTGATAGCTTTGTATTAAATAAAAATGAATTAAGATTATTTTCTGAAAAGGCACTTAGGGGGTTTTGCATCTGAACCCTTAATAGTGAATAGGCCACCAGCGACCACATCTGCACTATGAGGCTACGGCCACCTTGCCTTAGTGTGTCTGTCTGTCTGGCTGGTTTGTTAACTTTACTGTCTGTAGTATATGAAGAAAGATGGGAGTAAGATAAAACAAACAAAAAAGACAATTAGCGAGAAAGGGACTATATCCTTCCTGAACCACCGCAATTGTGTGTAAATGTGCTTATTTGTCAATCAATACCTGTGTGTGTGTGTGTGTGTGTGTGTGTGTGTGTGTGTGTGTGTGTGTGTGTGTGTGTGTGTGTGTGTGTGTGTGTGTGTGTGTGTGTGTGTGTGTGTGTGTGTGTGTGTGTGTGTGTGTGTGTGTGTGTGTGTGTGTGTGTGTGTGTGCACTTGTGTGGTGGAGATTTGATGAATGCTGTGCCATCGATCAGATGTACCAAACTGTGTGACAAAACAACACACACACACACGCACGCACACACACTGCTCCAACTGTGATGTACTTGTACAAGACTGGAGCCCTGGCTTCCTTCTGAGATCAACCCATGCATCTAAACGATTGAAAGACACAAGTACGATGAGCAGAAAATAACTGAAGACATGAACATGAAATGGCAATGATGTCAGCTCCATTACATTACATTACATTACATTACATTGCATTGCATTTGGCAGATGCTTTATAACCAAAGCGACTTACAAAAGAGGCCATCATCAAGCCAACATCACACAAAGTGCACAGGAGATATACAGAACAACAAGTGCAGTTGCAAAGAGGCGTTATTTTTTTTGTTTTTCTTAAAAGAGTAAATAACGAGTACACACACACACACAAACACACACACACACAAACTAAACTAAACTAAACATCATGCCAGTGGTGGTTCTCGGCCAAAATGACCAGGTGGGGCGAAGTATAGTAGGGTGAATGAGTTTTTAGACGGGCACAATTTCATGGCAAAACATTCAACACATTTCATGGCATGAACATTTGTTTTCGCCGAACTTAGCTCTTAGCTCTTTGCCATAATATTAGAGGACTTTTAAATGCTGAAATTCGCTTCAATCACCCACATCGCTTCGCCCCCAGTGAATTTGCTTCGGTCGTGCAATTCGCCAACCCTCCATAGAGAAATAATGACTTATTTTGCTTTGGTCAATTTAATTTTACACCAGTAGCCACAATTAAGACAGCAGTGTGCCTTGAAATTATGTAGGCCTATACAGTACCAAATCTGCCAACACTGAGGCATCTCATTCAGACCCATCTTCCTCCTTTCTCCCTTTATTCTTCTAGTCTATGGTGTTTCCCCATAATGGCACTGTCAAAGGCCTACTACGTTACCACCATTTAAAATCAACCTTTGTTATATAGTATACAGATTTTGCTACTTCAATGATGACTTGAATGGCAAATGGCAAAGTAATTCCTTGGAAATACAGTATATCGAACCACTTGACTGTAGTTTAGTGAGCCTTGTTGGCTGTTTGTTTCTGTGTGCATATACAACCCTGCCATATGTGTCATGTATTTCAGAGCCGTCTACTGTTAGCCAGGCCGTGCCCTCCTAGTGACGCAATACCTTCAGCGTTGCTTCTAGTCAGGTCAAGAGAACTACGAATATCGTTTCTGAGCTCCTGAAAAATCGGGAACTCCTCCCACTTTCTCGGGAAACAAACAACCATTAGCAAACCAAGGGAGGCCGGACAACCATGTCATTTGGGAAATGTTAATTGTTATGCTCTTGGTCAGATTTGAAAGTCGATGATAATCAGACTAACCTACTGCCCCAGTCCAAGTATTCTCCTAATGACATTAAAATCAAACGTTTTCCCACGACCACAATAAAAAAATGGATTTTGCTTCAAAGATAACTTAAATGGCAACGTTCCATTCCAGTACAGCACCACTGGGCAAATTAAAAATGATTTTCATGTGACTTGTTGAATTGCAAAAGTTAGCCTCAGACCGAAACATCACGGAAAAGCAATAAGTGGGAACAAAAAAAAAACCCTGGGTGAGGCGAACTTTTCTCTCTTTTCATCTGGTCATACAAGCCTGCTTGTTTGCTTGCTATTTGCGTATGTACAACCCTGCCATATGGACATACGCTACTATGTGATGCAGGGGTCGAAGGTCGTCTTGCTTACATAATCTCACTCAGCTGCAGTTGACTTAGCGAGGTCTCATAAGGTCTTCTCATGCTCCTCCTGATGTCAGCAATGGTGATGTCACAAAAAAGACGTCTGTAAGTGTTTTTTTTTAAATTAAAAATAAGTGTAGTGCGATCCTGTGATTAACAATATGTTTTAGCTATCACTCTATACTACACCTTATGTTCGTTAATAAGTGTCCATA
This sequence comes from Engraulis encrasicolus, assembly GCF_034702125.1. NCBI lineage: Eukaryota > Metazoa > Chordata > Actinopteri > Clupeiformes > Engraulidae > Engraulis > Engraulis encrasicolus. The sequence continues at coordinate 33,074,141 of NC_085857.1, forward strand.
AGAATTACATGAGTTCAGATTTATATGCGTCTCTCTCTCTCTCTCTCTCTCTCTCTCTCTCTCTCTCTCTCTCTCTCTCTCTCTCTCTCTCTCTCTCTCTCTCTCTCTCTCTCTCTCTCTCCCTCTCGTCAGCTGTCTTTCTGTCCCACA
>NC_085857.1:33076790-33081790 GCF_034702125.1 Engraulis encrasicolus
AACAGTGCAGACCAGATGCCAAAGGGTTAAGGCTTGTAATTGTGCTGATTTATGCACATTATTTAGCTTTGAGGGGATATGTTATCATGACACTGATTTAGGTTTGTGTGTGTGTGTGTTTTTTTTTTTAAATCAGGTCTTTATTCATTAATTCAAGTTAGTCAGGTATTTGAAATACTAATGGGATGCACAATGTTACAATGGCTGTGATGATGATTGACCTACATGATTGACCTACAGTTCGATACCCAACATCATTTGTTAAATGTACGTATTATGTACTTATCACCATCATCAAATTCTAAGCATTCATAATGACTGGGAAAAGTGCACTTTTCATACACGAAAAGGAGGATCTTCTCCATTGTCCGCCATTTTGAATTTCCAGAAATAGACATTAGCTGACAAACGTACTGTACTTTGGTCATACTAGTCAATAGCAGTTCATTATTTTGCAAATATTCATGAAAAGATGAAATTTGGCAGTAGACAGCAAACTTTCAATGAGCAACATCGTTGCAATACCTACTCTGGCCACCATCCTACACCTTTCATGTAATATGTCTGGGAAGCTAAGAGTTACAACTTTTCTCTGTAGATCTTTTTGGAACTTGTATGATTCTGCTTCGTTTGGCCAGAGTAGTGGCAGAGAGAGTAGAGAGAGAGGGGTTCCATTGGCACATTGTTTCCGGGGTTCTATTATTGCAATGGGGAGGGGGGAAATCCCCCTTTAGGCAGACATAGGCAGACCTAAGGACTGTTCTATTCAATGCTAGGAGTATTTTGACACGCCCCTTAAGGCAGACCGGAACCTGGTCATGTTAGGTGCCCATAGCAACCTATTACATTGGCATATCTCTATATACTTAAAGAATCTCTGGTTGTGGTGCAGGTGGCTGAGGCAGGTTGCAGGGTCCCACTCATGTCAGCATGGCCTTGAACAAGATACCCAACCTCAAATTGCCACATCCAAGTTTGTCATGCCAATCAAGAGCTCTGATAAAATGAATTTAATAAGGGAGAGAGAGAGAGAGATTGAGAGAGAGAGAGAGAGAGAGAGAGAGAGAGAGACAGAGAAAGACAGAGAGAGAGAAAGATATGAGGCATATTTGAATTGAATTGAATTGAGAGAGAGAGAGAGAGAGAGAGAGAGAGAGAGAGAGAGAGAGAGAGAGAGAGAGAGAGAGAAAGACAGAGAGCAGGGGAGTGAACGTGAACTGAGAGCCGTATAGTAGTGTAGTGTAGCATGGTGTGGTTGGGATTGGGATTATCTGTGGGCTCCTCTCTCTAATCTAATCTCCACTGGGAGTGAGTGAGTGAGGGAGGGAGGTAGGGAGGGAGGAGTGTTGTTCTGCAGTGGCATGGGGAGGCTGACAGCTGTGCTGTGCTGTGGCTGCAATCAGGGCTGGACTTGCCATCTGGCAAAACGGGGCATTTCCTGGTGGGCCCTGCTGCACCCTCGTGGCCGGGCCCCTATTTTCACAGAGATGCAATGTGAAAATATGGGCCCACGAGGGTGCGGGGCCCACCGGTGAGTCAGTTCTGCGCCGCTAAGTATGAGGGGGTCCTTTAAGCCAAAAATACCGGCCCACGGGGGTGGGGGGGTGGGTGCTGTGGCGTAGCGCGCTAAGCCCCCTACATTTAGGCTTGCATGGCCACGGGGACCACGGTTCGAGTCCGGCCGGGGTCATTTCCCAATCCCACCCCGTCTCTCTGTCCCACTCGCTTCCTGTCACCATCTCAGACTGTCCTATCAATAAAGGCATAGGAGCCCCTAAAAAATATATTAAAAAATAAATTAATTAATAAATATGGGCACAGGAGGGTGCGGGCGGGCCCACCGGTGAATCAGTTCTGCGCCGCTAAGTACAGTATGAGGGGGTCCTTTAAGCCAAAAGTGCCTGGGCCCTACCTCACCCCCCTCCAGTCCAGCCCTGGCTGCTGTGGATGCATCATCATCATCTGATGTGGCCTGGCCCAGATTAGACCACACTGGAGCCGGCCAAACTGGATCCAATCAGGGGGCAGGGGGCAGCCTGATGTGGCTTGGTCCTCCCTTCCCTCTCTTCTCTCTCTCTCTCTCTCTCTCTCTTCCTCCCGATATCTCTCTCTGTCTCTCTCTCTCTTTCTCTCTCTCTCTTCCTCCCGATCTCTCTCTCTCTCTCTCTCTCTCTCTCTCTCTCTCTCTCTCTCTCTCTCTCTCTCTCTCTCTTTTTCTCTTTCTCTTTCTCTCTCTCTCTCTCTCTTCCTCCTGATCTCTCTCTCTCTCTCACACACACACACACACACGCACAATTTTGATCCCTCCCTTTTTTCTCTCCCTCGCTCTCTCTTTTTTTCTCTCCTTTGCACCCTCATCTTCTCTCCATTTCTCTCTTTTTCTCTCCCTCTCTCTCTCTCTCTTACCCCCCCTCGCTCATTCTTTCCCGCGTCCCACACTATCCCTTTTGATCCCTTTATGTATCCCTCTTACATTTCCCCCCCGTCTCCCTCCATCCATCCATCCATCCATCCATCCCTCCATCCATCCATCCATCCATCCATCCATCCATCCATCCATCCCTCCATCCCTCTCTCTCTCTCTCTCTCTCTCTCTCTCTCTCTCTCTCTCTCTCTCTCTCTCTCTCTCTCTCTCTCTCTCTCTCTCTCATACTACCCCCCTGTCCAAGCACACCAACACACATAAGCACTTGTGGTAGCTGCCGCTGCTGCTGTGAGCAGTAAGCAGTAAGCTGCCAGAGGACTGGCCCAGCACAGCACAGCACAACGCAGCATAGCGTAGCACAACATAGCACAGTATAGCGTAGCACAGCATAGCACAGTAGCCTACAGCGTAGCACAACTAGCACACTGCACTTCACAGGCAGAATCTGAACCAGAACTACCGCTTCTGTCCAGTTCCAGGATTAATATTTGTTGGAGTTTTGTTTGGACCGATAGTCTTTTTGGAGGTATACTTTGCACGCAACGCAGCAAGCTGGCACACTCCCACTTCACAGAGAGAAGAAGCAAGACTTGCCTGTTCTGTTTTGTGGTGTTCAAGGATTCATATTTAGGAAAAGTTGGACTTTTGCTGTAGTGATTGTCTATTTGGAGGTACCCATCACAGGCTACAGCACTGCTAGCTCAAGCCTTCTTAACAACCATACCGGACCGAACCAGTATCACCTGTTTGTTTTTTTTTAATTCTGGGATCTTTATTTGGACTTTTGTTGTGGGAGTGATTGTCTGTTTGGAGGTACCTGTCACTGGCTTCAGCACAGCAAGCAGTCTCCTCTTTACCCACTGGACCAGTATCCACCTGAACTGTTCTGGGATCAGTATTTGGGCTTTCTTGTGCGGCTGACTGTCTAGTTGGATGTACATGTCACTGGCCAAAGCACAACCTGCAAACTGCTCTTTACAGACCGAAGCAGATCGGATCTGATCTGTTCTATTCTGTTCTGTTCTGGGATCAGTATTTGGACTTTTCCCTGTGAGGCTGTTTGACTACTTGGAGATACCTATCAATGGCCCTGGTGTATTGGGCCTAATTTTACAAGATGCCACCATGTAAGTATGCCAATATGGCGACTCCAGATACTGCTCAGGGGTGCATTTCTCAAAACCCTTACTACATTAGCTTTGTTGTTTTCAATGCATTTTCCCATTGACAACTACCCAAGTTGCCAATAGGCTAACAACTTCTCTTTTGAGAAATGCACCCCAGGTGTCCCTCGTGATGAGCTTTTTCACAACTGCGTGGTTGAAATCTAACAGCAGCGATGGATATATACACTTTGAGATTTGCCCTGTGTGTTAGGAATTTATTCTGTGAGTATTGAGTGGTACTGCAGTGCTAGTAGCTTTGCGGCGATTCAGGATTATATGAGGGATTTTTTTTTAGTCATACCTGTAGATTGCACTCAAATGTAGAGGGGATTTTTAATCTTCCATGGAGAATGTTCCAAATGGTGAATGATTGGATTTTCAACATTCAATGTTTTTCACCATTATCTCTTGATAAATTGGAAGAAAATGTGTGGATTTACCTTTGACTCAGGTCACTCGGGGGCTTGTGGTCTGTCAGATAATACAAAAAAACATAATCTGATATACAGAGAAATAGCATTACTATGCATCTCAGCATTATTGCATGATGCTGGGCCAGCACACTTTCTGGCAGAATTAAGTACCAACAAAATAGTTATCAGGTTCCTTCTAAGGTTCAATGTGGCATCATAAAAGATCTGTCCTATTCACATGTAGTTAACGAAAAGAGTTGGCCTATCAGTACGTTTGTACTGTAACTGGAGGTACCATATTGTACCTTATTTTCCTGTGTGAACACACTTATTGAAATGGGCTCTCAGAGAAAAAAAAGCAAAGCACTCAAAAACATTCTTGTGTTGAGGGAACATACACGTAAGCTACTGATATGACCATTCACCTGTGGGACACATACTCTGATGCTAATACTGCTAGCAAACATTAAGCCCTAGCCCTTGCCCCTGCCCCCACCCCACCCATGCCATTTATCGTTGTTTTATGTAATACCACGTCTGAATTTAATCGCTTTCCGGCTCTTTCTGCTGATTGTGTCCCATAGTAGGGCTAATAGTTATTTTCAACCCTCCAATCCTTCTAGAATTTTTACGAGAGCATTCCACAGCTGTCACAGGACTTTGTGTCTGAATTTTGCTGAAGTTCTGATCATATCTGGCTACTGCTCAATGGTACGGTGTGTTACATTTTTTTAGGTAGCATTATCCACATTTGTGTTGCTCGTTCACAAACCTGTTCTTTTCCCTATACCAGCAGCATCACTCAATCTCAAAGTATTCCTTTCTACTTTACATGCATTCTGCAATAAGTAAATACATGAAGAACCCTCATTTGAATTGTGGGGGAACCTAAAAATTATCTGAGGTGTCCAGAAAAACCCTCTGAAGAACCTAAACATTCTGAGAAGAACTAAAGAATGATGACTCGTCAGAAAGTACAGAGAAGAGACCAGGAAT
>NC_085857.1:33086790-33096790 GCF_034702125.1 Engraulis encrasicolus
TCTTGCTGACAAGCCTACTGTGCCCGTAGGTCTTTGGCGTAGTGGCCAGAGCACACATTTGGCATCCCAGTGGGCCTGCCTTAAAGTCAAGCAGTGCAACTCTCCTTCCCTTCGCTACAATTAAGACTTTTCACTTTGAGGTCAGGCAAATCTTTGAAGCGAGGCATGTTTATACGATGACCAGTTTTAGTCAGGAAATAGTGGTATCTATGTATACGTACAGTATTCCATCAGATGCAACTAATAGCCTACCTGCTTTGAATGAACTGAAATGCTTAGTGTTCGAAAGTGGTCGTATCTGCTGTCGCATAAAAAAAGGCTCATAATGCAAGGGTAATGCAGCTTTGTTCCTGGAGCAAATATGAGTACTGGTATACCAGAAATGTGAAAACACAGAGGTCCCAGGAGGATGCTGAAAGACTGCGTGAGGTACTCCTACTCCAGAACATCTGATGTGCTGCCTGTGTTCTCATGAGAGCTCTGTATGTGGGAGGAAACACAAACTTGTTTGCTCTGTCAATCCCCTCCTGTTCTCATCTCTCTCTCTCTCTCTCTCTCTCTCTCTCTATGGCTCCAAGGCAGATTGTTTTCAACAACCAAATCAGTTTTTTGACATTGCAGTGCAAAGATAGAAAAGATCCATCCTTCAGAGCTGTATACAGTATAAATGAATGAAAGGATGAATGGATGAATTATGGAATGAAAGAATGAATGGAGAGAATGTACCCTAAACACACCTTTATTCCTCCATGTACATAGATCATAGACTAACTGGTTTTATTGTCAGAAGAACAGGCAGGTAATTTGCTTGCATTACGAATAGCCCAAGTCAGTGTATTCCTATGGTAAATGTCTGAAGTGTGCCGTGTCCTCCTATTTAACCCTTTGATCGGTAAGATTTTGTGGCAGTCCTAGAACTTAAGTCAATCATTCCAGAGCGCTTATAGAACTCGTACTGTATTATAAAAAAGAATCCTCAGGGTACTTGTGACCTCATAGTGAGAATTTTTGATAATCCTCTAATGATGTGATGTGTGAATGTGTGAAGGATTAAAAGCCTGTTACAATTCTGTTACTTGTTTTTGTATCTACAAACAGGAGGCGACCGGTGTCCCTGCACGAACAACAGAATGGAAAGGTGCCGATAGGCCGAGGTGGCGAGCGAAGACGCATCCCAGGGAAGCAATCCTCAGAAGAACGCCCGCCGGGTGACAGGCGTCGCCTGGAGAAGGGCCGGAGTCAGGAAGAAGAGGAGGGGGGCGCAGACAACAGACAGCCCAACAGGTAGGGCTACTCAATTATACTGCTCTACAAAGTCAGAGTGTAGTAACTACATATTTTGCCAACATTCAGTTTAGACTTAAAATGATTTTCATTACACCTCATTTATCTTGTGACAAAGCCCTTAGGTCAGATTAGACTTCAGCAACTGCGCTCGTCAAAAGTGGCTTGGGAATGGCCACAAACCGAGGTTTCGTTGCGAGCAACATTTGAAATAGTGCGATTACCTTCACTACATTGCAAGCACTGCGGTCATTATTAAGCAATGTTGCTTTCTAGCCCAGTTAGCTAAGTATTTTCACACAAACTGCAAAGGCAATGTACTGGTATCATTATTTGACATGCCCAATCTGTTTTCACGTGCAGAAAATGCAAGCATGTAAACAATTGACTGACTCTGCCTATGTGTGTTTACATTCGGTGGATGAACAGGCTACGGCAGTAAAACTGCAGGCATTGTGCCACGAGTGTTCAACTGATGCATTGTTTGTTACTTAGCTTGTAGCTTTGTGCATTTACACACATGTACACCCAAAGCATTAATATATCTTTTAACAGAATAAAACTTGCTCTCGCAACTACCGGAATTGTGCTCCCACAAGAACAAGGAAGTAGTGAGATGACCAATCATAGCGCCTTTTTGTCTGCGTCCTCCGCATCCGTCCGACGGATAGTTAGGATTTTTTTGAGGCGCTCGACGACACGTGCAGAGCCTCTGCGCAGGGGGCGTGGTCGCGCAGCAGACACAGGACGGACGGACGCAGAGGCTATGCGTCCGAAGCATGAATCTAGCTTTATGGTCTAAAATGTGTCCTGTTGAAGAGATATTGGTATGCCAATTTTTCAGTAACTACAATATCCAACCCAGTGGTGTAGTCTACTTTTTTATGGTGGGTATACTGTATATTGGAGCATTTTTTTGAAGCGGGTGTACTGTATATATTTGTGCCATTCAAAATAATGGATCAATCAATTTTAAGTGGGTATGCTGAAATCCCTGAAATTTAGAAGTGGGTATACTCCGTATACCCGCGTTCTACGTAGACTACACCACTGATCCAACCTAATACCAATACATTGAAGGCCTTTCTCTCAGTTTCAATGTCGGCGTAGTTACAGCCCGGAGCTAAAATTTGAGTATTTCAGTAGCATCACAGGAAGTGCAGTATGGATGCACAAGCCCAGGCTAGCTTGATTATGGAGGAAATCATTGTCATAATTTTGGTGTATGGAGATCAAATTAACGTGAACATTGTAAATGGGCTCTTAATGTAAATGCTTTCAAAGCAGGTATAATTAAATTGCATCCAGTGGCATATAGACAAACACATTGAGACGTATTTTTTCCCGGCGTCAAACCAATAGCCGTTTGTACTGCTTCAGTTCAGAATGGAACTTGTCTGGCGTCACAGGGAAAATGGCTAATCATGATCAAAGGAGGTTGCTACTTTAAAACGTTCAGCAAGTAGATAGAACTTGTTACAATGATGAAGGCTCTTGTAGCCGAAACGTCTGTCTGACCCTGCAATGAATAAATAAAAAGAAAAGAAAAAGGAAAAAAGAATAAACTGAGGGTGATCCGTTCCCTACTTGTTTTTATTACTTCAAAGACGCACCAAAAATAAGGAAGAGCGCGGTGTGTGAAAGATAACATTTCGCGATTCCTCTGTCTTGTCAACAGGTCTGCCACGTCCTCGTCCGACCCCCGAAGACGCTCGGCCGGGGCCACCCAGGAAGAGGAAGCGGAACGCCAACGGCAGCAGGAGGAGGAATTCCAGACGCGTTACCGTAGCGACCCCAACCTGGCGCGCTACCCGGTCAAGCCGCAGAAGGAGGAGCAGGAGATGCGCATGCACGCCAAGGTGTCCAAGGTAAGGCAACTCCATTGTGTGTGTGTGTGTGTGTGTGTGTGTGTGTGTGTGTGTGTGTGTGTGTGTGTGTGTGTGTGTGTGTGTGTGTGTGTGTGTGTGTGTGTGTGTGTAAAGCCTTTTCCTTGAGGCATGGCTGGACATATGGACATAAATGTTACAGCATCATTGCATCTGTAACATTTATGTCCATATAAACGTATATATTATGAATTGTGGACATGAATAAAGTAGTTTAAGTGTGTGTGTGTGTGTGTGTGTGTGTGTGTGTGTGTGTGTGTGTGTGTGTGTGTGTGTGTGTGTGTGTGTGTGTGTGTGTGTGTGTGTGTGTGTGTGTGTGTGTGTGTGTGTGTGTGTGTGTGTGTGTGTGTGTGTGTGTGTGTGTGTGTGTGTGTGTGCAAGGAAGCTAACAGGGAGGGACGAAGGGGTCAGTTGTCCCGGACCCAGGGAGAGATCGGGCCCAGAATTGGGTCCTCATTACATTGTATTGATTGGGTTTGGGGCCCTTTCTGATGTCTTTGCCCTGGGCCCATCCAAAGCTGTCAGCGGCCCTGTGTGTGTGTGTGTGTGTGTGTGTGTGTGTGTGTGTGTGTGTGTGTGTGTGTGTGTGTGTGTGTGTGTGTGTGTGTGTGTGTGTGTGTGTGTGTGTGTGTGTGTGTGTTTGTTTGTTTGTTTGTTTGTGTGTCTACCTGCCTGTCTCCTCGCTTGCTGTCTTTCTCTCTATTCCGCTGCTGTGAATCTCAAATCTTAAGTTTCTCCCTTATCTCTGTAATTGTGCACACTAGCACTGTTTCTCTATTTCTCTTTTGAAAATGCGGTAACACTTTACTTTACGGATCGCTAATAAGGTGTTAATTTCATGTTAATTTCATAGTTATTTCATAGTTATTTCAGGGTAATAACTGTTTGTTTTCAGTAACAACAGCAAAATAACCATACAGTTTCCAGCGCATTGTGGTGACACCCTGATGACTCGCAGCACGGTGACACTTTGTTGACACACACACACACACACACACACACACACACACACACACACACACACACACACACACACACACACACACACACACACACACACACACACACACACACACACACACACACACACACACACACACACAATGCACTGGAAACAATGCACTGTATGGTTATTTTGCTGTTGTTACTAAAAACAAACAGTTATTACCCTGAAATAACTATGAAATTAACACGAAATTAACACCTTATTAGCGATCCGTAAAGTAAAGTGTTACCGAAAATGCTTTATGCCATGGTGAACAAGACATCCATATTGCCAAACAATCATCTCTCTCTCTCTCTCTCTCTCTCTCTCTCTCTCTCTCTCTCTCTCTCTCTCTCTCTCTCTCTATCTCCCTCTCTCTCTCTCTTTCTCTCTCTCTCTCGCGCACGCGCGCTCGCTCTCTCTCTCTCTCTCTCTCTCTCTCTCTCTCTCTCTCTTTCTCTCTCTCTTTCTCTCTCTCTCTCTCATGAGCTTTTAACAGTCTGTTAGAGGACTTGCAGCCTGATTTATTGTGTCACTCTGAGTCATGTGTATTTATTTATTCATTTATTTTGGCCTGCTTTTTAATCATGTTTTAAATACTTGTTTATGGTAAAGAATCTTGAGAAAGAATGTGCAATAAATGAAGTTTGAAAGTCAAGTCTCTCTCGCTCTCTCTCTCTCTCTCTCTCTCTCTCTCTCTCTCTCTCTCTCTCTCTCTCTCCAGGTGCGTCACGAGCGCCACCACAGCGACATGGCCCTGAACCAGGTGGGACTGAAGGGGCAGGCCCACCAGGGCCCCCGGCATGGAGGAGGCGGAGGCGGAGGTGTTGGGGCTCCGACTGCCATAGATGAGCGCAAAGCACTAATGGACAACCACCGGGCATACTCGGTGGACAGGACCGCGGGGGGAGGTGGAGGTGGAGGTGGAGGAGGGCTGGGTAGTGGAGGTGGTGGCGTGAACGGCAGGGGACACGGGAGCCTAGGCTCCCTGCACAAGCCGACTCCGCTGTCCCTACCGCAGTCGCGCACGGGCCCTCTGGCCCAGGACCTCAGGGACTCACAGGAGTGGGGGCCCAAAGGCGGCTCGCTCGGTGGCGGTGGCGGTGGCGGCGGAACGCACCTGGAGCCGAACGCACACACCCACCACGCGCACATACACACCCACGGACACCCACCGCACACACAACAACAACAGCAGCCACCGCAGCAGCAACACAATAAGGGCCGCTGGGACAAGCAACAGCAGGGCCCGGGAGGAGGCGGCGGAACAGGAGGAGGGGAGGGGCTTCTGAGGATCGACTCGCTCAGCTCGGACCAATCGGAGAGCCTGCGGCCACCCCCTCCGCGCCCATATAAGGTCAGGCGGGGCGGCGGCAACAAGCGGCAGATGTCGATCAGCAGCTCGGAGGAGGAGGGCGGCTCCACGCCCGAGTACACCAGCTGCGAGGATGTGGAGATGGAGAGCGTCGGAGAAAGAGGTACAGAGCTTTTTTTTTAAGTATTTTTTGGGGCTTTTTTTTTTTAACTTTATTTTTATTGACGTTCCACTTCAAATAAAAAAAACATTTACATACATGTTTATTCTTCATACAATGGGTAGCTTAATATACTTAATCTACGTACATGTATATATTCAAATATATTATATTAAAGTAAAATAAAATAGATGATTTTTTAACAAAAATAAGTTAACAAAAAAAAATACAAGAACATTAAGGATGGGCCTATTTTTGGGGCTTTTTAAGGCGAGAGAGCACACCCCGAATGCCATTTTTCTCACATTTGGGTGATTTTGAGATTGTTTCAGATTTTTTTTCCATTTACATGTCTTCTTTCAAAATAATGACAGAAAATTTTCATTAAAAGTAGTTTGTGATCTGGTGAAAGAGGTACAGGTATGACCTGTTTTCTGAAAGTGAAATGAAAAATGTGATTTCCGTTTCTGACTCAACTTACTAAGCAAGCTAAAGTTAGGAATTTGGAGTTTGGCAAAAAGGTAGAGATTTGAGATTTTATATTAACTGATTTCGATTCATTAGTAGTAGCAAGTAGTAATAAAAAGCTGTGGAATTTAAAGAGTAATTAAAGAGGTATGGAACTTTTTACGTTACTGATTTATAATTAATTGTAGTTGTTTAGTACTTGGTAGTAATTATTATAAGACAGCACAAGAATAGAGGATACAGCCATACACCTTCATGAACTTGTGACTTTCTCGTGATTCTTTCATGAACCTTTGTGAAAATAATCATGGGCCAGTCATAATCTGAGGATTGATTTCTGTTCACCTATTCCAGTACTTGATAGTGGTAGTTAATTCATAGTAATTAATGAAGACTTCTTCTGATTTGGCAAAAGAGTTATGGAGCAATGATTTGTCTCATTCTTTGTAGATGAGATGTTTGCAACTGAACGTCAGTTGTTCGCAACCAAACATCATTTAGAACTTTCACCTGTCTTTCACCCTTCTATCACATTTGCTGATATCCGTTGAAGCCGGCACAGTCAACTGTCTATCTGGGCAAGATTCAAGTGTGCAGATTCAAGATAAAATAAGTTACAGAATAGCAATTTACTAACTAGACAATGAAAGAGGATTTACGTAAAAAAGGAAGAAAATCCAGAAAATGGGTCTCACTGTGAAACAAAACTGCAGTCGGCATTAGTGCTACCATCCTGTTTGTCTTTTGACGTGCTCTACTCTTTTTTAAATTCATTTATTCGGGGAAGCTGTTGCTCTCTATTCTGTTCTAGGACAGCAGGAATTGGGTCAACCGCTAACGTAACACGTTAACCGCACTCTGACAACAACCTGCTCCAAAACCTCCCCACAACACGCATAGGCCTTTTTTTCCATGTCCAGGATTTTCAGTAATCTAAAAAAAAATGTCTCATCAGAGTTTTATACACCAAAAATCATCATCCCCCACCTCATCCATCACTTAAAAGCACAAAATGTTTGCTGTTCCAAAGTTTAACATGTACACTTACTTACATACCAAAGGGGTGTAAAGAAATCTGCCTTCCATCATATGAAGAGTTCAGATGCAAAACCCCCTAACTCCATTTCTGAAATCCTGCACTTCTATATTTTTAGAGAACCCCTTTGTTGGTTTGGTTTACATTCATGTACTTGATAATACATATAAATAGTTATATTACATAAATACAATTTTTAAATACGCAATTTTGATAGCTTTGTATTAAATAAAAATGAATTAAGATTATTTTCTGAAATGGCACTTAGGGGGTTTTGCATTTGAACTCTTCATATGCCCAAAAAAGTACTCGGGTGCATTTCTCAAAAGCAGTTGATAACTACGGTAGCTACTTTGTTGGTTGCAATGCAATTTCCGGTTGGCAACTAGGCCTACCCAAGTTGCTAACTGCTAACTATGCTTTTGAGAAATGCACCCCTGTATAGGCAAAGCACTGTAGCGATCTCCCTCAGAATTAGCATGCTGACTGACTAGCTCCAGATCGTCGCCCATTTAGGGTGCAGGCAAAGTAATTCAACATGGTGAACCAAGATAAATACTAACTTGTGTCAGGAGTGGTTTCAATTCTCCCAAGGGTGTCATCCTCTCCTTCTTTTCTCCTTGTCCTTCCGTTTCTGTGGCGGTTTTGTACTGTAGTTGTTTGCATACGATGGATGCTACCACCATCGAGCCATCATAGCGCTAAGAGAATGACATTCATTCTCAACTTCTACTGATCTTCTAAAAAACCTACATTGTATGGATCGCGGAAAATGATCCGTATTAATTGTATCTACCTTACCCGCTGTCTCTGGTGTAACTTTGTGGTTGATAGGCCAGTTATTTGATGATGGTAGCTTAATTGTAGCCTGGTGATGCCATCCTATGTACACCACCCAAAGATTTTAGCTCTGCACCTAGTCTGGCAAAACCCTCCTAGCTCGGTTCACTCACTGTTTAGCCAATCAGGAAACAATTGAGTGAAGTGACGCAGAACTCACCCGGGAAGTTCGTTACTGATTGGTTAAGGAAACACTATTCACACTTTTGTTTTTGTTAATTGTATGCTTTTGTGACACTATTATCGTAACGGTCATGCTAATAAAGCACAATATTTAATTCATTTAATTTAAATTCGGAACTCCAATGAACTTAAATGGCGGAATAAGATCAGACCATCTCCCACCCTCCACGGAGCAGATTCCTCTTAGCTTTCGCCAGACTGTTGATGGAGTCAGCTTAATTGCACTTCCTCACAAGTCATACTTTTTTTGCGTGCTGCCCCCATGCGGACCCTGCGGAATTACACTCACAAGCTGGATGGGGCCTTTACAGCCACGTCTATGCTCCTTAGCAGGTTCTACTAGAAATGGGCTCCGGGATAGAGCAGAGTAGAGGCAAACATGGTTTTCTGGGTACAGGGAGAAGGGATGTTCCACATTTTATTGTGAAATAGTTGCCCTTATGAAATTGTGAGAAATTTTCACTGTAGACCTGCAGTATATTAGTGGAAGACTAACAAGTTATGTTGACCTCGGCCAAGGCTAGTCTGTCAGCTGGCTTGGTGGTACCCTTGCCAACTGATGGGTTTTTGGCCTTCGCTGTAGCTGGCTAGACTGAGGGTGAATCCCATTACACCCCTTAGCCCTACGCCGTTCCCCTTTGCCCTGTAGGCGTAGTGGCATCCCGATTCACGTTCAGACAGATGGGTAGGGGTGCGGTGAAGGGCTTTCCACCCCTCCACGGGGAGATTTTCCGACACCACACTACGTCGATGGAGGGCCTCGACAGGTTTCCCTGAATGCATTGCGAATTTGTTAAAAAATTGGCGGCAAGCTGCGGCACCCACAATAGCACACAAGTTTAAGTATTTTCGCCGCAATTGATGTTTTTGAAGTGGTAATAATTATTCCATTGTACTAAGTTTAACATTGTCTTAATGTGTGATGGCCCTTTTCTCCGTGAAACGCACCTGAAAAAAATCGCTGTTAACGTCAACCTAATGCATGGAATTAGTGACAGCTGTGAGTGTCATTCGTTGATTGTTGAAGGGATATCCCAATTCGTATTTCAAGCCCTACACCTTACAGCTGCGTTGGAAAGTATGAGGGGCATGGGGAAGGCGTAGGAATAGGGGTAGAGATTAGTAATGGGAAAGGCCCTGAGTATCTGACCTACTGTCTCTCTTAGTTAATTACAGTAGTCCCTTATTGCTGAAAAAAGAGACATTATTATTATTTAAATACAATATATTACTCATGTATTTATATGTTTAAGATAATTTATTAGCGATCTAAGAATGTCCGTTTGGATGTCCATCAACGGGGTCCACAAACGGGATCTGCTCACTTTACAGCACTGTTAGTGGTTAACTTTTTTAAAGTATTTTTGTATTGTTTTTTTGGCCTTTTTATTATTACAGGACAGTATGAGAGTAGAAAGGAAACGATTGGGAGAGAGAGATGGGGGAAAGCCGGGAAATAACCCCGGACGGACTCAAAACGGGATCCCGTTGGGATGCAAGCCCAAATGTGGGGGGCTTAGCGTGCTGCGCCACAGCGCCCCCCATCAGTGGTTTGCTTGGTTTTCTTTTTTGCCGGCTTGCACTGCTTACTGATTTGTAGTCTTCTTCTGTTCCCAGTACTGGTGTTAAAAACAGGTTGACACCATCAGCCACATGTGCCGGGGAGTAGGCAGTGTTGCCAGATTGGGCGGGTGCCCGCCCAATTGGGCTACTTGGGATGAGCGTCGGCGGGCAAAAACGGGAAAAATTGGCCATTTGGCGGTTTTTAAGCCGTTTTGGGCCCATAGAAGTCAATGTAATTTGTTGAATTTGGGCGGAATTTTGCGCATTTTGGCGGTTTTTG
>NC_085857.1:33099290-33101790 GCF_034702125.1 Engraulis encrasicolus
GCTTAGAGAAATGAGGGGACTTGGTATGTTGTGCAAGTATCAAGTTTGAACTGGAACACCAGAAGAAAATATTATTATTATTATTATTATTTTTAAATCAATTAAATGTGAGATGCATCAAATATGTTGCAGTGTATCACATGCAGCCAGATGTGTTGGTATTGAATTTGTTACAATGAATGTCCATGTTTTCATTTATGTTCATCAATATTATTTTTAGGATTGGATGTTGCCTATAGTCAATATACTCTGCCACACCAACTCATATATCAATATTTGTTTCTTTCCACAGCTGAATGGGAGTGCTACCCCATGGACCCAGCTGTATGGCATGTAAGTCTTGATATTTTGCAACTCTTTATAATAGCCGTTTGCTATAAATGGTTAAATGATGGAGAACTAATGGTTTATTATTATATTAATACACCGAATAACCTATATACCGTTTATTTGTCATTTATATCTTGATATGAAGAGTTCAGATGCAAAAACCCCTAACTCCATTTCTGTAGACCTGCACTTCTATATTTTTAGAGAACCCCGTTGTTGGTTTGGTTTACATTTATGTACTGTTAAGATTATTTTCTGAAAAGGCACTTAGGGGGTTTTGCATCTGAACTCTTCATATGGTATTGTGCAAACTCCTCGGTCTTCAAATGAGTAGTGGTGTTTCCACATGTAGCCTACCCTTTTCATGTGGCGCCAGACACCTTCAAACACCAAACATTTCAATGCACTCAAAGCAGGTCTAAGGTGCTGTTTCCACATAGCAGGATATTTTTTTAGCAGGGTATTGTTTTTCTCCTGTTGAGGTGTGAACGCAACATGTGGATAAAAATAAATCCTCCATTGTAACAAATGTGTTTCAGCCCCCTAAACAGGATATTTTTTTCTCCTGCTTTTTATACCTGGATTTTAAATATCTGCTACGTGGAAACGGAAGGTCAAAACCAATGCAAAACCAATGCAACCAGGAGAAAAAAATATCCACATATAAAAATATCCAGCTACGTGGAAACAGCACCTAAGTTGCATTCAGTGGTAGAGCGATACATAGACCTGTATGTACCATAGATGCAACTTTTTCTGCCTCAAACTTGTAGCTGTTAATCCTGTTCTGCTTTTAAAAAAAAACTTTTCTGACGTCACAGTGACAAAATCTAACTGCTACTGTGTCAGTAAAACCATGTCCATGTATGTATTATAGTCCAGTGGTGTAGTCTATGTAGTAGTAAAGGCTACCCACCTCAAAATTTCAGGGATTTCAGTATACACCTAAAATTGATTGACCCATTATTTAGAATAGCACAAATATACACAGTATACCCACCTCAAACAATGCTGAAATATACAGTATACCCACCACAAAAAAGTAGACTACACCGCTGTTATAGTCCACTAAATTATGCTTGAACAATTTCAAACAAGCTCATTTACACCAGCTTAAACGGTGTGCTGTGTATTGTCCACCTCCACACCTCCCTCTCTCTCCCTTTTCTTCTTCTTCTTGCTGTGGTGACCGAGGGAGAGAGACGTAGGTAGGGTCACTACTCCACCTGCAGGCATTGTGTGGAACTGCACCCCCTAAATGCAGATGGGCTGAGTCAGCAGGCCAGGGGTGAGTTTCTCAAAAGAGAAGTTGTTAGCCTGTTAGCAACTTCGGTAGTTGCCAATGGGAAATTGCATTGAAAACAACAAAGTAGCTAATGTAGTAAGCAACTTTGGTTTTGAGAAATTCACCCCAGGTGCCTCAGACACATTTACTCAGATGCCATTTCAAACTATGCTACAATGATGGCCGGCTTTCACATTGAAATTGTGTGAATTAATGAAATTGAATTTCTTAAATTATTAAGTGAGCAGGTGACGTGTGTACGGACACGGGGGGTGGTTTTGTTGGCGTGGCGGCCAGGAGAGGAAGGAGATGGAAAGCAGTTTTATTGTAAAATATGCCATCAATGTGAAATCACATCGGGGAGTTCCTGCTTAACATCTCTCTGCTACTGTGTTGTATTAGGACAGCTGTAGCCTACCTTAAAGGTGCACTGTGTAATATCTGTAGTAGTTTATTTTCAGAATCCATGCTGCCCATTCACAAATGTTATCTTTTTCATGAAAACTGTCCACCACATCACATTTTAAGTATTCATTAAGACTGGAAAAATCGCACTGTTCATACATGAAAAGGGGGATTGCCTGCCATTTTTAGCTGCAAAACTTACTGTACTTTGGTCATACTATTAAATATGAGTTTATTATTTAGTAAGTATTCATGATAAGGTCAAATATGGCAATAGGCAGCACAGTTTCAATGAGCTGCATAGTTGCAATACCTACTATGGCCACCATCCTACACAGTGCACCTTTAAGCAATGTAATAACAATGTCAAAAAAAACTTGAATGTGGGCAGTGAATATAGGAATATAGGCAGATAGACACACACTCAAACAGAAACAGACATACAGACAAACACACAGCGTTAGGCTAAAAGGTGGGGAT
>NC_085857.1:33104290-33114290 GCF_034702125.1 Engraulis encrasicolus
TAACCTCAGAAGAAGTGGTGCTAAAGCAAGAATATGAGTGCATAGCTTTCTATACAGAAATAAATTAAACACATATCAACTGAGCTTGTTCTTCAACTTAAATACGAACAAATGGTACACAAGGGGCAAACATCAGAATATAGGCCTACATGTAGGCTTCTCTGATATGGCTTACCAAAGATTAGGCTGCCTGCCAAGTTGGCTAGTGACACTGGAATTACAGGCCAAGTTTTACCAGCGTTTGGTCAGTTGGCAGGTGCCAATGTCAAGCGCTGATTGCCACCTAGTTTTTCCTATTTTATTTCCCACCTATCACCGATGGTGGTAGCAGAGAGGTTCCATGGATATAACAAAATACTTCACTCGTGACTTTTCCGGGTGGTAGGCTACTCCACGCTAGGGGCACCAACGGAGTGCAGACTCCATTCAGAATGAATAGGCTGCGCTAGGTGAACTGCAGGCATAGGTAAAATAGTGAGAGGGGAGGCTGTTTGTAGACCGGGTTTGGTGGTAGTAAATGTCCTTGACTTTGCAGGTGGTTGGTGGGAAGATGACAGAGTCTGGGATGCTTGGGGCCTTCATCACCAAAGTCAAGAAGGGAAGCCTGGCTGACATCGTAGGACACTTACGAGCAGGTGGGCATCATGAGATATTGTTGAGATAGGCTACCAGACGGCTGAAATATCCATTCTGTCCATTTGTCACAAAATAAGAATATGTTCTCAGATAAAGAGAGATTTTAAGAGAAACAGAAAGACTGACAGACTGCTTGTAGATAGATACTGTAGATAGATAGATAGATAGATAGATAGATAGATAGATAGATAGATAGATAGATAGATAGATAGATAGATAGATAGATAGATAGATAGATAGATAGATAGATAGACAGATAGATAGATAGATAGATAGATAGAAAGCAAACATTTGCTTGAGAAGATCATAATGACTACAATATTTGGCCACATGCGTCTACTACGTATATGGTGACAAACAGTATGTCATAGAAAGACAATAGTACCATAATTGTATCTGTGGTAATTTGTGTCATGGGCCCCGTTTTTTGCTTACATCATTCATTGTCATTTGCAGGCGATGAGGTGCTGCAATGGAATGGAAAGGCGTTGCCGGGAGCAACCAAAAAGGAAGTGTACAACATTATCTTAGAATCTAAAAATGCACCACAAGTGGAGATTGTAGTTTCAAGGCCCATTGGGTAAGTTCAAAAGTACATTTGTTGTCTCTCCGTCTGTCTCGCTTGTCTGTCGTTTGTCCGTTCTGTTATTTTTTTGTCTGTCTTTTGTCTGTTCTGTTATTTACTACCTATTTATTTATATATTCATCCATGTTTATTTTGAGGGCATCTAAAAGCAACTTAAGGTCAGATTTCAGTTGGCCAGCCATTATTGTAGCCTCAGCATCTACTGTAAGTTCTTTGCTACCAATGGAGAAGGTGCTGTGACTTATTTGTTTATTTATTTTTATTTCCTCATTTTTTTGCCTCGTATCAAAGATGTATTCATCGAATCCTACCCAATAATTCACTGAGAAAGGTCCATAGAGTGTACCAGTAAGTAAATCGCCCCATCCACCTAGCCTGTCCCTCAACATTTAACCTTTCACCTTCCCGCTCCCTCTGTGACATTGGGTACATGTCATTATCCATCCTCCAGTGTTTCCTTCAGCCTCACTTTCGAAATATCAAAGACATCTCAGTATGAGAGTCGGGAGTCAAACCGGCAACCTTTGGGCTACAAGTCTGATGCCCTAACCGCTTACCCAGAGATTCTTTAAGTATAGAGATATGCCATTGTAATAGGTTGCTATGGGCACCTAACATGACCAGGTTCCGGTCTGCCTAAAGGGGTGTGTCATAATACTCCTAGCATTGAATAGAACAGTCCTTAGGTCTGCCTAGGTCTGCCTAAAGGGGGATCCCCCCCCCTCCCCCTTGCAATAATAGAACCCGGAAACAATGGGCCAATGGAACCTCTCTCTCTCTACTCTCTCTGGCTTACCCATGACGGCACTTATGAACATCAGATATGGTTACGTAATACCAAAGCATGAGGTCGGAGGAAACTACTGGAGGAAACACATTGACAGGCAGTCCCTTCTTATATTTATCTTACCGTACGTAAACCCTTTGAGGCTCTAAGCAGACTGCTTCCTATTTCGCTCCCCATGTCAAGTCCTTTGTGAAGGTGACTCCTTAAGCCATGCTAGTCAGTGGGGTGTGTGCTTCATGCCTTTTCTGTCTATTTGTTCTCTATGTGTGCTCTGTTGTAGAGATGTTTGTGGTAGTTGTTGTGTACAGCCATTGTCTCAGGCAGCTGGTCAAACTTCTCAAGTACAGTTGGAGACAACACTGAATATTTTTTTTTTTTACCAAGGAGGTTATATTTTTGGTCGCACTGTCTGTCTGTCGTCTGTCTGTCTGTCTGTCTGTCTGTCTGTCTGTCTGTCTGTCTGTCTGTCTGTCTGTCTGTCTGTCTGTCTGTCTGTCTGTCTGTCTGTGTTATTTCCAGAATGAATGCTGCCCATTCACAAATGTTACCCTTTTCACAATTACTTGCAACCTCCATCAAATTGTATGTGCTCATTATGTATACATTATGCATTTTCCATACATGAAAAGCAGGATCTTCTCCATGTCCCCTATTTTGAATGATCAGAAAGATATATTTTTATCTGCAAAACTGATTGTACTGTCTGTTTTGCCATACTAGTACATATTAATATTATTACTTAAGAAATATTCATGAACAGACCAAATTTGGCAGCACAGTTTCAAGGAGCAACATAGTTGCAATACCTACTCAGGCCACCATCCTACACAGTGCACCTTTAAGTGGGGTCAAAGCAGCACCTTTCTAACAGTGCAGATTGTGATGCTGAGAGCTTTTGGTATCATGCAACCATATCTGATGTCCATAAGACACTCACTCGTCTGACTCTGCCCCACAGGGACACACCCAGAATACCTGAATCCACACACCCTCCTTTAGAATCAAGTAAGTACAAACAAAATACTAAGCACTAAGTACTAATGTCACGCACGATGTGGAAACCCAAATTCAAATGTATGTATGTGACAATATCCTCTTTCCTTTAAGTTAAAAAAACAAGCACGTTAGATTCCCTGTATTCTTACTGTAAGATGTTGGAAAAGTTATGTTCCATTACAAAATGTGTTGCTTAATATTAGTTACTGCCCATGCGCTGGCAAATATCCCATATCTGGATATACCATGAAGTTGTGCAAAACTTGATTAGATTGATTTGATTGAATTGTGTATGCTGTCACAGTAAAACTGTGTTTCTTACAACATCCATGAGGTTTTTAAGGGGCACAATCTCCAGTTCGATGGATGGATGGATGGATGGATGGATGGATGGATGGATGGATGGATGGATGGATGGATGGATGGATGCACGGATGGATGCACGGATGGATGCACGGATGGATGGATGGATGGATAGATGCACGGATGGATGGGTGGATGGATGGATGGCTGCACGGATGGCTGCACGGATGGATGGATGGATGGATGGATGGATGGATGGATGGATGGATGGATGGATCATGATGGATGCATGGATGGATGGATGGATGGATGGATGGATGGATGGATGGATGGATGAATCATGATGGATGTTCTGTTCAGTATAAGAGTGGTGTATAACATGCGTGCTGTCCGATGTATCTCCAGCGGGTTCCAGCTCCTTCGAGTCCCAGAAGATGGAGAGGCCCAGTATCTCTGTCATGTCCCCTACCAGCCCGGGCATGCGAAGGGAGCTGCCCATCATCCTGCCCGGCCAACTCTCAGTGAGTACTAGTGCAAAACAATCGTCATGATAATGCCTCACGATACTTATTTTCACTATATACTGCATCGATTCACGACAATGTATCGCAATACAGCAAGTAAATATTTCAATGCATCGCAATAGTACATGACTCGCAATCTATCGGGATAGAATCGCATCGTGGCATGTGTATCAAGGTATGTTTTGAATTGTGAGCCCTTTGCAAATACCCACCCCTAGTGAGTACTGTACTTTCTTCCCAAGGATACGAGGAGTACTTACAGAGTTCACAAAAAAACGTAGTGATACTTTCAGTAAAATATATGAGAAAGTAAAATAGTTGAAGGTGTACCATACTGTACCGTACAATACCATACCATACTGTAAACTATCAAGCAATCAAACTATCGGCTCTGCGTTTGAAGATGAGGTTGAGGGTAAGGATTTGTACGAGGCTATAGTTTAGGTTCTTCCTTACAAATGTTGTACTACACTATATGATTTAAAAATATTGTTCTCATATTTATTTCACTTTTTAGCACACAAATTTCAGATTGACCATTTGTCAATGTTGATTAAGTTGAAAATTGTGGTTCAAAAACACTCAAAAACTCTCTCTCTCTCTCTCTCTCTCTGTAAAGGTGAAACTGTGGTACGATAAGGTCGGCCACCAGCTGATAGTCAACGTCCTACAAGCCATAGACCTGCCCCCTCGGCCTGACGGCCGGCCCAGGAACCCTTACGTCAAGATGTACTTCCTTCCCGACCGCAGGTAGGTGAAAATGAAAATGTCAGCACACCACAACACACACAACAAAAATTCCTTCCTTGCCAAAATTAGTGCACATCCTCTCAACAGTCATGGTTCACTGAAAAAAATGAATGAATATTTGTTGAGTTAACTTTACTTAAAAACTGAACTGAACTGAACAGAATTACAATACAACACCCCTCATCTTGGTACAGGATGTGATTAGTGCTCCCTCGTAGTTCTCACAAAGAATTCTGTGGAAAAAGTTGCATGGCAGTATGAAAAAAATAGACTCATCTGAGATTCCTGAATGAAGATGATCGAAATCATCATCTGCCTTTTGAACCTGCCTAAAATAGTTTAACTCAATCTGCATTTGAAGAGTTCAGATGCAAAACCCCCTAACTCCATTTCTGAAGACCTGCACTTCTATATTTTTAGAGAACCCCGTTGTTGGTTTGGTTTACATTTATGTACTTGATAATACATATAAATAGTTATATTATATAAATATTATTAAAAAATAAGCAATGATAGTAGCTTTGTATTAAATAAAAATGAATTAAGATTATTTTCTGAAAAGGCACTTAGGGGGTTTTGCATCTGAACTCTTCATTTCATCTTTTTTAAATTCTTTCCACTGTTTTTAATTCTACTGTGTTTTTATTATTGTTAGAACACTTTGAGCTACATCTTATGTATGAATATGTGCTTTACAAATATAGCTATTATTATTATTATTATTATTATTATTATTATTATTATTATTATTATTATTATTACACATTATTATTATTAGGGCTTTAAAATAACACGAGCCAGCCGGCCAAATGCTGTGCTTGGCTAGTAAGATGTAACATCTATTGGCCATTTGGGCTGGTGATGAAAAAAGTTTGGAGCCCTGTTTATTATTATTATTATTATTATTATTATTATTATTATTATTATTATTATTATGAATATTATCACTATTATCACTATTATTATCACTATTATCACTATTATTACTATCAGTCTTATTATGCCCTCCTCCAGCGACAAGAGCAAGCGGCGGACGAAGACGGTGAAGAAGAGCCTGGAGCCCAAGTGGAACCAGACCTTCCTCTACCCCCACGTGCACCGCCGGGACTTCCGGGAGCGCATGCTGGAGATCACTGTCTGGGACCAGCCCCGCGTGCAGGAGGAGGAGAGCGACTTCCTCGGAGAGGTGATGTGTGGTTGTTAGTGTGTGTGTGTGTGTGTGTGTGTGTGTGTGTGTGTGTGTGTGTGTGTGTGTGTGTGTGTGTGTGTGTGTGTGTGTGTGTGTGTGTGTGTGTGTGTGTGTGTGTGTGTGTGCGTGCGTGCGTGAGTGAGTGCCTTCACCTTCGACGTTGCTTCTAGTCAGGCCAAGAACTATGTAAATATCGTTTCTGATCTCCGGAAAAATCAGGAAATCCACTCACTTTGTCAGACACTAGTCAACCAGTAACAAAAACCGAGGGAGGCAGGTCAACCATGCAGCTTGGGAGATGTTCATTCTTAAGTCGATGATAATCAGGCTACTACAAAGTACTTGCCATCAATAATATACAGACAGACATAGTCTGAAATCTCTACTGTAACTCTCTTGTGTCCTTGGCTATCTCCTCTGACTGTATGTGTATGGTGTGTGTGTGTGTGTGTGTGCGTGTGTGTGCGTGTGTGTGTGTGTGTGTGTGTGTGTGTGTGTGTGTGTGTGTGTGTGTGTGTGTGTGTGTGTGTGTGTGTGTGTGTGTGTGTGTGTGTGTGTGTCTGTGCTTACATGTGTGTTCGTGTCTGTGTCTGTGTGTGTGTCTGTTGTGTGTGTTTGCTCACACGTGTCCCCTATTTAGATCCTGATTGAGCTGGAGACTGCCATGCTGGACGACCAGCCGCACTGGTACAAGCTGCAGAGCCACGACATGTCCTCCATCCCCTTGCCCCAGCCCTCGCCATACCTGCCCCGCAGACACACGCACGGGGAGAAGAAGCTGCAGAGTGAGTCCTCTAGCACTGTGTGTGTGTGTGGGGGGGGATGCGAGTGTGAGTGTGTGTGTGGGGGGGGGGGGGGGGGTGTGTGGGTGCGAGTGTGTGTGTGTGTGTGTGTGTGTGTGTGTGTGTGTGAGAGAGAGAGAGAGAGAGAGAGAGAGAGAGAGAGAGAGAGCGAGAGAGAGAGAGAACGAGAGAGAGAGAGAGAGAGAGAGAGAGAGAGAGAGAGAGAGAGAGAGAGAGATGGGGAGGGGGGGGCTATGGTCAGTGTCTAAAGATGAAATTCTTATTTACGTATCGTGCATGCAAGCTTTGATCTTGGAGACAGTTTACCTCTATGCCTAATACCGCATGTTTGTGTTCATACTAACGTGGAGATATTCTGCACCTGTTCAATCAGTACTGATGATGTTTGTGGTTTATTTATCGTGTGTGTGTGTGTGTGTGTGTGTGTGTGTGTGTCTCAGGATCGCAGCGCATCATTGAAACAGATTATGATGATGGTATTACGGTAGTGTCTACAGGTTGGTGGGGTGTGGGGGGTCACGGTGACATAGCATAGCCACCTAAAAGTGTCCAGCAAAAGGTTGGAGGGACAGACAGTCCCCATCTTGGAACAAAGAAAGTACACTTTCCCTCCAATGTCTTCCTGTAGTTACTAGCATTGAAGGGAGACTGAGTCCATATAATCAGGTCAATAGACTGTCAAACATGGGGGCCGCTAGGGAGTGGGGGGGAGTGGTACAGATTCTAAGGGCCCAAGCACTGATAGGAGCCCTTAAGGGGGCCCAAGCACTGAGAGGGGCCCTTAAGGGGCCCCAAAATTCGAATCTTTCATGGGGCCCAACATTTCTGGCAGCGCCCCTGCTGTCCAATGATAGAACATAAAGCTGGTAAGGGGCAACCTGGATTCAGCAGTTACAATCCAGTGCCACATATTCCAAAAGACCTGGTATTGGTTGTCCAATTCAACCAGGTAATTGCCTAATTGGATGGGTAGGTCCTGGTAATTTGGAATATGTGGCACTAGATTGGAGCGTCTGGAATGGATCCAGGTTGCTCATCACTGCAGATACGAAGGTAGGCACAGCATATCAGTTCTCCTTTAGAAAAAGCTTTTTAGAGTACCGTAGGAGACACTTATTTCCCCCATTCCAGGCACCATGCCATTTCGATGAGACTCCCAAAATGTTTTGAGCTAGCCAATTATTGACTACAGTCATGAACACGTGGTAAAAAATCAGCCGGTCTTACTGTGCTGTTAATGCTGATGCGTAAACATTGCTTTGAACAAGCAAGGACACTTTCTGTGGAAAGAAATTGGTCCTGAATCAGTCGAAATTGAAAGTTAAGGGTGTTGTACAAGCAACCTGGTACATATTGCATCATACAGTATGTACATCAAACTTCCAATTTCAAGTCCAATCTACGGTGTAGTCTATAGTGACAAATTGGATAACCTTGCTATTTAAATGTAAACTACAATTTATAACTTGCAGTCTGCCCACATTTTTGGACTGAGTTGTGTGTGTTTTCTTTAAGTCCCTCTAACCTTTGACACTGGACCTAGACTCATCACTAATGCCAAAAAAAGATAAGGTCCCTCTGGCTTCACCTTCCACCAACAGGCCAAACAGTATTGAGAATGTAAAAGTCCTGGATGTGCTCTAAACACTTGATCTTTAATTTTTTTATTTTACATTTTTGAAGTCGTTTTTTGGGCTTTTGAAGCCTTGATTATTTTTACATGACAGGATAGAGGAGGAGAGACAGGAAGCAAGTTAGGAGAGAGATACAGGGAAGGGCTGGCAAAGGCCCCGGGCCAGCCAGGTAGCAGACGCAGTGCTTGAAGTGGAAAAAAAGAGGTGCAGGAACCTAATCGTCCGAAAATACCATCCAAAAAAAGTGCAGGAACCTTGATTTTCTGACAGTCTCACCACTTATAAAATGCGGCGCAAGTTCTAAGTTCTGCCGGAACGCTGATGGTGAAAATTATGTGGTAGGGAAACTGGGTTCCCCTGAGTCCAACTTCAAGCACTGAGCAGATGAGTGACCAACCGTTAGAGCCACGATGGGGCCCTAATGAGCTCTTTAACCTTGGAAACCGATAGTACGTAAGCAAACTGGAATTTGAACTGGACTTCAGGCTCCAATGACAAGTCTAGTTGCTGACAAGTGGAAATTACAACAAATATCTTTTGACCACGATAAATTGGTGAGATTAAATATGGCCTTTTCTTTCTGAACTCAAGCAATCACTTGGTTGACTGCATGGAGGTATTCTATACTTATAAGGTGAAGTTTTAAGAGGACTTGTCTGTTTTCTGTAAAAGGATCTGGCAACACTTTATTTGACTATGCTGTCATAAGGGTGTCATAACCGTCATACATGCTAATGACACTTCATATTGGCTGTCATTTGGCTGTTTTAATATCAATACCACATTACGACAACTTGACATTAACCAAGGTGACTTTGCCAGACAATGTTTTGGCATGATTATGACGGACTCTTGTCACCCTTATGACAGCACCTTCAAAGAGAGTGTTATCCTAGGATCCTACTCACAGCCTGAGGTAGTTCAGTCTCACATACACACCAGTCTGGGGTGGTGGGGTGGGGGATGCATGCGGGGTAGAGGAATGGCACTGCTGTGTAGCGCCTATGAGGCACAATAGTCGTCATTGTATGCATGCCACTGGCTGAGCTTGCAGTAGACAGTAGTCAACTGTAGTAAACTGTGGCAAAACATCAACTGTATCTAATGAGCATTTCTAAAACCTGCTTCTGGGGAATAGTCCACACTTTAGGTTTGCCCCTGCTCCCCTGCTCTTCCACCCCAAATGAATTGGACTTTCTGAGGTGTCTATGAAGACATTTTCGTGTCCTTGTCTTGTCAGGAGCAGGGGGATACCTAGAATGAAAGTTTTTTTTAAGTGTTTGGAGTTCCGTGGAACAGGAACTTGGAATGCTCTCTAACTGACTGTAAAATGTGTTCTGAAATCTTCTACCTCACAAAAATAACAGTAATAATGTGATCCGTTTGTCGAAGGACTTCCACAGCAATGTCTCCAACTGGATCTTGTCTGGAAAGGAATATCATGAAGTCTTAGAATTTGAGTAACCTAACAGACACAAAACCACTATAATATGAATCCAGAGGTTTGCAACAGAAATGAATCCATTCTGTGGGATTGTGTATCCAGTGCCTACTCAATGTTGCAGCAGTCCCAGGAAAGGTTGTGGTAAAACAGCCACTGTATGTATCATTGAATTGTTTTTTTTTTTTTACAAGTTCTGAAACACAATGCTGCACAAGGCTTTCAAAGGCGCAATCTCTCTCTCTCTCTCTCTCTCTTTCATTTACCTCACAGCATGGATAGTTTTTTTTAAACTTCAATCATGTATTGAAGCCCAATGGATTTTTTTTTTCAAAAATCCCTTCACTTTTC
>NC_085857.1:33119290-33146790 GCF_034702125.1 Engraulis encrasicolus
ACAATCTGTTGTACAGTTTTTTTTTAACCAGAGATGTTGACTTGAGTCTCGTGACTTAGAGTCAGACTTTGAGTCAGACTTGACTTACAATTTTGATGACTTCAGACTGGGCATAGGACTATGTTTTGAAAGCGCACCGACACCAGTTTAAGTGAGGTACTCAAAGGTGCAGGTATATTATTTTGTCTCAAAATGAAGAGTGTTTCCCAATCAGATACACAGAATGAAATCACACACACACACACACACGCACACACAAACAGGCACACACGCACACACACAACCACAAAGCAAGAGTCTGTCCGCTATTTGATTATTTACATTTTCATTAATTAATTTATTTCTTCACTGCCATTTTGCATGCATGCGTTACACGAGTTGCCCCCTCACTTTACAACCATTGTCCATTTTGTGTCACTGTAACACAGGAACTTAGCTAGACACTGTCACACACTGCCACCAAAGATGCCCCTGTTAGTCAATGGCATTCATAAGGACTTGTACAGGTAAGACAAGACAAGGGATCCCAAACCAGTTACTATACTAACTAGTTTGCGTGCTTGGTTCCATCACTTACCCCCACCTTCTCCCAAATGTCCATAGTGGTGCCTCCTCAATGGGATACTGTCACATTTTTAGAAATAAGCTCATATTAAACCGCCCCTTCAGCTAAATTATTGAGATTTACCTTTCTCCTGTACTTACTGACGTTCTATGAGTACGGCAGTGCAAATTTTACCTCCAAGCTGGCAGTTAACATTGAGTCCTATGCGACCAGCTAGCAAAGGTAAATCTCAATCATTTAACTCAAGGAGAGGTGTAAAATAAGCTTATTTCCAAAAAAATGAGACAGTGTCACTTTAACTGTTGTGATTCGTGCCAGTTTGTGTTTCCTTACCGCATCATGGTTCCCAAACTTTTTTCAGCAGGGACCAGCTTTGGGATTTCAGAATATTGTCGTCCCCCCCCCCCCCCCCCCCCCCCCCCCCCCCCACAATAGTCTTCGTCTAGCATTGGATTTTGAGCAATAATGGAAAATCTAGAAATATGAATGAACAATAAATTGCCTCCACACCACAGGACAGCAAATACATCTATTAGCCATAGCCTACAAGTGAATAACGTTGCTAACCAAATCATGGAATTGTGTTAGCTGTTAACCTGTGGACTTCCTGTTTTAAGCTGTGTCCCTTTTGTCCACGACCCACCCACCCTTCAGGACAGTGCTAGATTTGGATGTCATTGTGGAGGTGGATCTTACATACGTAGATAATCATGGGCGACCATCATAATGCAAAAGAAACGATGGGGCAGCCCCATGACCTATGCTAGTTCAGCAGTTGGAGTCTTGAAATAAGAGGATTGTAGGGGTGCATTCTTTTAGCCTGGTCCTGACCATCCCATAATATTACCATTTCATTTCGTATTTATGGTCTGGCATTTGTTTACTCTGAAGCGATTGCAAGAAGCAGGAAGTTTGCACTCAGTTATGGTTTGAAATTATTGGACACCTCTCACCCAATCGCAGGCAGTTACTCAACAACAACATAGGTAGCGCAGACCAATGGCTCTGGCGCAGATGTGTACGTCATTGTCACGAGCGTCCTCCCCGCTTAGTCACTTATTGGCTGTTTTCTGGGGGGGTTGGCCTATTCTTCCATGGCTGCAGTGCCCATGAGCAAGGCACCTAACTCCACATTGCTCCAGATACTGTTACCAATACCCCATACAAATAACTGCAAAAAGGGAAAGTGTGTTTGGAAAAAGTGCCTTCTAATTGTTAATCTGTAATGTGGTTGTCGGCAAGTATGCTGTTGAGTTATGTGCAGGGCTGCAGACAGAGCTGGGACAAAGCCATCTGAAAGGGCCCCCCATCCAATACATACAATGTAATAGAAACCCAATTTTGGGCCCCCTCTCTGCTTGGGACCGGGACAACTGACCCCTTTTCCCCCTTCTGTCGGCTTCCCTGGTTGTGTGTTGTTTTGTAGAGAAAAAAGAGATGACATAATAGAGGCCAGTATAAACAGAGATGCAGTGGAGGAATAGGAAAAGAGCTTCCTGTTTGGGATTGTATCTGTCATGTGCAAACAACTCCTTTTATTCTATATCATAGAAAGGTTCATAATCCCCCTCTCTGTCTCTCTCTCTCTTTCTGTCGCTCTGTCTCTGTTTCTCTCTCTCTCTCTCTCTCTCTCTCTCTCTCTCTCTGGAAGTGCAATTCACACATGTGTGTGTGTGTGTGTGTGTGTGCGTGTGTGTGTGTGTGTGTGTGTGTGTGTGTGTGTGTGTGTGTGCGTGTGTGCGTGCGTGCGTGCGCGCGTGCGTGCGTGCGTGCGTGTGCCTGTGCATTTAATCTATCATTTTCAGAAAAGCAGGTTTGATGGGTTTATGTAAGCGCAATTGTATTTAATCTGCATATATAAAGGCAGACTCTGGTCTTTCTCTGGCTGTCCATGCACATTGCATGATTAATGTTTGTACATCCAGGAACAAGTCCATTTATATATTTATTTATATATTTATTTATTTGTTTGTTTATTTATTTATTTATTTATTTAAGACTGATGCCATGCACTGTTACTATTGCTGCTGTAATGGCGTTGCACAGCTTTGCACATTTCATTAGAACCAAACAGAATATACATGGATGGCAATGTGTCTTGATTGGCTGCCTATGCTGTGCAGTTGGTTTATTATATCCATTAGCAAATACTGTATTGAGGATATCGCCTACCTGATATTTTTTTGTGCATATTTCAGCCATAACTGAATAATTGAAGGACTAGTGACGAGTTAGTGAATAGGCATGTTGTTCAGACTGCTTTGAACCCGAAATTCAAAGTTACAGATTGCATGGATGGGCCTTGTTGGCCTGTGTGACTGTTTCTGTCATCCACTTCCTCTCAATTGGGCGGAATTTAGCGCCTTTTGGCGTTTTTTGAGCACCTTTTGGGAGGGATTTGATCAGACACATCTGGCAACACTGCTGCTGGCAGCATGCTCCCATCTGTGCAGTCGGTAGATGTTAGAAGATGATGCAATGAGACTCTTGCCATGCTTACAGGACAGTCTTACTAAATGTGTCTGTAACAAGACATGCTTGAATGTCTCAAACAGGTTTGATATGTAAGATTTGAAATAGAATGCCGGATATTGTCTCTGTTTACGATCGGAGATAAGATTGACAATGGCGACAGTTGTGTGCAGCACCCCGAGATCGGCTACGATAATTTTTTTTAACGATATTTAACGATTTTACGATATTAACATCGGCAGACTATGAGGATGGTTGAAAGAACAGAAGAAAGAGCTTTGTGCTTTGAAGAGCATGACTCGTAGCCTATGAATGAGATTTTTTACAGGCATAATGGCCAGTGTCTGATTTAACATTTGCATCAGAAGTGGGTTAATGTTTAGTCCAGATGTGTACACGGAAACCATTAGCCTTCACTAAACTAAGCTCGGCCAGGTGTTAGATGTCACATTGGACCACATTGGACTTCCCAGAATTTCACTGTAGGGACATAGGCAAATGCCTGGTCATAATCAATGTTGCCAGATTGGCCGGTTACCTGCACAATTGGGCTGCTTGGGATGGCCGTCTGCAGTAAAAACTGGAAAAATAGGTAATTTTGCGTTTTTTTCTACCGTTTAATGCCCATAGAAATCAATGCAGTTTGTTGACATAGGGTGGAATTTAGCGACTCGTGGGGTTTTTTGAGCACCTTTTGGGCGGGATTTGATCAGACACATCTGGCAACACTGGTCATAATCAGGACAGTGGTCGTGGGTGAGTTGAGATAATAAAGTGGCACTATTTTTTTTTAAAGAGGATATGTAGCCAAATTAAATTCTGGATGCTTTTGAAGTTGGCATTATCCTGACGTTACTTTGAACTACAGACGGCAAGATGTTCCTGTGCTTTGAAACCCATGTCTGTCCTGCCAAATGAAATCCGGAAGGGTTATGAAAATTGGCATTATCATGAAGTAACCAACTTAAGACAGCAAGCGGTTCCCGTGCTTCAAAAATCTATGTGGTTCTAGCAAAAATAAATCCTGGATGGTTTTAAAAATTGGCAGTATCATGAAGTAACTTTCAACTAAAGGCAGCAAGATGTTCCTGTGCTTTGAAATCCATGTGGGTCTCCAGGGTGTTTTATACTGCCATTTCCAGGCCCATTCTCTTTGTAATGACTTCCAAATGCTAATTCTCTTCTCATCTTAACTTATTTAAGAGCCTTTTCTGTTTCTCTATATTTTGTTCAGTACTTAAAATCACTCGTCTGCCTCCACTGTGAGTTTGTATTTAGTGTCCAATGTCCTAGACCTGCTCTTGTTATTTGAAGACTCCCCTCCATTTGTGTATTATCACTTCCTGTTTTCTTACCTTACCCATCATCATTGCATGTGACCGATTGCTTTGGGGTTAACAAGTAGCACTAACCCTTTTTTTCTCGTTAATTTCATTGTTGTAGTATGTCTTCATTTGCTTTACTGTCTGTCTTGCATGCTTTCTTATTTTTGTATTTATTTATTTTTTCCTTCCTGCGCATACAAAAAAGTTCCACCCTTCCTGCATGCTTAAAAAGCAAGTCGTCACGGCGACCTGAGGGGGGCGTGGCCTCTCCCCGCAGTGCCGTCCCCCAACGCGTTCTCAGATTCACTGATGAGGTTGGCGTTAGGTAAGAGAGTCCCAAACTTGGGAATGATGAGGGAAATAGAGTGTATAGTGTATCTGTGATCTTGTGACTGGCACTATTTTGACTATACCCTCAGAAATCGATACACCATCAAAAGCCCATTGGAACCTGTATCTTAAATGCTATCATGCCAATAGAGGTTTGTGTTGTTTGACTCAAGGTATAGGTTTCAGCTAGCTTGGTGCTTCCAGTGAAGTTTTAACTTGGCTTTTGAATACCATTTTTGTTTCAGCTTTTACTAATCACAAAGTGTGAGAGATTTGCAAAGATGAATTTGAAATGTGCTTCTGCTTTAGGGTCAATACTTAAAATGCTACCATTTACTTGTACATATTTGTGATATTAAATATAACCCTAATTATAATTGGTTTGGGATTTACATATAACCCCCACAGTAAAGAATAATTGCTACTTCTTTCAGTCTACACCAAACAAAGCACCTGTAATGTACTTGTTTAACCTACATCTTTCTTTCTTTCTTTCTTTCTTTCTTTCTTTCTTTCTTTCTTTCTTTCTTTCTTTCTTTCTTTCTTTCTTTCTTTGTTTCTTTCTTTCTTTCTTTCTTTCTTTCTTTCTTTCTTTCTTTCTTTCTTTCTTTCTTTCTGTCTGTCTTTCTTCCTTTCTTTCCTCACAGTGATCTGCAGCCGTCTCTGGACCGGGTCAGAAGTGCCAGTACGACGTGTCTGAGGCCAGATACCGGATTCCATTCACCAGAGCGGGAAAGGTACAAAACCACTGACAAATTGCCTTTTTTCTCTTTTTTTCTTTCTTTTTTTTCTTGTCATCTTTCTATCATTGCAAACACATAGCCAATTTCCACCTGAAATGCACGCACGCACGCACGCGCACACACACACACGCACACGCACGCACACGCACACACACACACACACTTTCACATCATCTTTCTTGACCACAGCAACATTTCATGTGTGGGCTTTGGATCAAAACAGTCATTTACTTTCAGTCTTATTTTAACTTTGCCTTTATAAAAAATCAATTTCTTGTCAACATCTCTTTTTTTATTTTAAATCTTGTTTTCACATTCATTTTTGGATCATTTCAACCTTGTAGACATTGTGGGAGTCTAGACAGGCCTGGCTGTCAGAAGGCAAATAGGAAATTCATTGAGAATGACAGGTGAGATACCGTAACTCCCGCCCTCCCAACCCCCAACTTTCCTCCTGTCTCAAAGCCCCCACCCACACCCCCTACCAACACCTGGACAAGAAAATAATGCTAAGTCACCCTCCTAGCTACTAGCACACTAGATTCAGTTTCAGCAGTTTCCATACACTACTATACTGTATGTACAACAGACAGTTATAAAGACGGATGCAACACATATCAGACATTTGTTTTGTTTCACAGCCCCAACCCACGCCCCTACACCTCGACAAGAAAATAATGCTTCGTCAGCCTCCTAGCGAGCACTTATTTTTTAAATTTTAGCAGTTTCCATACAGCACATTATGTATGTACAACATCGACACTTATAAAGACTGATAGCGTACGTATTAGAAATTTCTTTTGTGCCACAGCCCCAACCCACGCCCCTACCAATGACCCGGACAAGGAAATAATGCTTTGTCACCCTCCTAGCTAGCACACTTATTTTTTACTTTGTGATTTAATTTTAGCAGTTTCCATACATACATCGACACTTATAAAGACTGATAGAGTACGTATCAGACATTTCTTTTGTGCCACATCCCCAACCCATGCCCCTACCAATGACCCGGACAAGGAAATAATGCTAAGCCACACTCCTAGCTAGCAGACTTATTTTTTTACTGTATTATTTAGTTTTAGCCGTTTCCATACAGCACATTATGTATGTACAACATCGAAACTTATAAATACTGATAGAATGCGTATAAGACATTTCTTTTGCGTCACAGCCCCAACCCACACCCCTACCAATAACCTGGACAAGGAAATAATGCTAAGTCATCCTTCTAACTGGCATACTTATTTTTACAGTAATGTATTAATTTGTTTTAGCCGTTACTGTACAGTATGTACAACTGAACTAGCACATATCAGACATTTCTTTTGTGTCACAGCCCCAACCCACGCCCCTACCGACACTTACACAGGAAAATAATGCTTTGTCACTCTCCTAGCTAGCGCACTTTTAAATCCATGATCTATTTGAAGCAGTTTTCACAAAAAACACAATGTTCACCAACCTTTGCAGATACGTAAATATAGTAGCCTACCAGTAGGACTACATTTCAGACATGTCCTATATCTCACAACATTTATTCATAATATGTTTAGTGCTAGTCTGGAGTATTAAATCAGTAATACATGAAGATTAGCCTTCATTATTCTCCACTTATTTAGCTTATGGACACTTGTTTTGATTTCTTCCGTATTTAAATTAGGTCTATGGAGGTTAACTTGATATTGTACTGCACTCTTGCTTCCCACTTCCTTCATGTTGGTACCTCAAGTATGGCAAAATCACTGGTCTGACTCCGGTTTACCACTTTGGTCAAAATGGCCTTATTTTTTTTAGGGCTGACATGTTCTTTTTGTTCAGTTGTTTCTTTCCTTGTGTCGATTTCTCTCTTATCGTTTTCTTCAATTCTTCTGTTTTCTTTTTCTTTTAATTGTTTCTTTCCACTGCCTGTGCTTGTCCACCCTGCCCCAACCAAACCTCCCCAATGCCCTGTTCACACAACGTGTACATTACCCCAATCTGCCTCGCTCTGCTTGACCCACCAACCACCTTGGCATATCTGGCTCTGCCCTGCCCTATGTGATTTCCGCCTGCCTGGCCTTATTCTGCCCCCCGATGTGGTCACCCCACCTTCCCTGTCTGGTCCATCTTGCTCCCCCTACATTGGCCCTATTTATCCCCCCCCCCCTCTATATTGCCCC
Source organism: Engraulis encrasicolus (assembly GCF_034702125.1). Lineage (NCBI taxonomy): Eukaryota > Metazoa > Chordata > Actinopteri > Clupeiformes > Engraulidae > Engraulis > Engraulis encrasicolus. The sequence goes on from NC_085857.1 coordinate 33,126,885, forward strand.
TGTTTGCCCCACCTTGCCCACCTGAATTGGCCCTGGTTACCCCCTGTGCTCCCATCTTGCTCCCCTTATATTGGCCCTATTTACCCCACCTTGCTGGCCCTATTTACCTGACCTTGCTCCCCTTATATTGGCCCTATTTACCCCACCTTGCTGGCCCTATTTACCCCACCTTGCTCCCCCTATATTGGCCCTATTTACCCCACCTTGCTGGCCCTATTTACCCCACCTTGCTCCCCCTATATTGGCCCTATTTACCCCACCTTGCTCCCCTTATATTGGCCCTATTTTCCACCACCTTGCTGGCCCTATTTACCCCACCTTGCTGGCCCTATTTACCCCACCTTGCTCCCCCTATATTGGCCCTATTTACCCCACCTTGCTCCCCCTATACTGGCCCTGTTTGATCCACCTTGCTCCCCCTATATTGGCCCTATTTACCCCACCTTGCTCCCCCTATATTGGCCCTATTTACCCCACCTTGCTCCCCCTTGTTCCTGTTTGATCCACCTTGCCCACCTGTATTGGCCCTGATCCACCTTGCCCACCTGTATTGGCCCTGATCCTCCTTGCCCACCTGTATTGGCCCTGATCCACCTTGCCCACCTGTATTGGCCCTGATCCTCCTTGCCCACCTGTATTGGTCCTGATGCAGGATCCAGCCCACCTCCATCCTGAGGGGGAGCCGTGGCAAGGCCCCTCCACTGCGCCCCTTTGGCCAGCCCGCAGGGGGCTCCTGCCCAAACTCCCCACGCCTGGACAGGTGCTTCAGCTTCATATGAATGATGATGATGATGACCTTTTAGGGACTATTACTTTACTTCTCTCTACTTTCCTTTACTTTTATTTTTCAGGACATTGCACATTAATGAACATATGTATACAAACATATATATAAATGCGCCAGATTATAGTGCAAATGCGAATTTGTCATCTCCCTTACAGTCTGTCACTGTGTTTTCCTGACACTGTGTTTGTCCATGTTTTTTTGGTATATGTTATGTTGTGTCTACTTACTTATGTTATTACCTTGTCTTTCCCTTTTTGGCTGTTTTTTTTGTCAATGTGACAAATTAACTCTATCTATCTATCTATCTATCTATCTATCTATCTATCTATCTATCTATCTATCTATCTATCTATCTATCTATCTATCTATCTATCTATCTATCTATCTATCTATCTATCTATCTATCTATCTATCTATCCAGAGCACATGGGGGCCACTCTCCTACATCAGGGGCCCCCAGGGGCCGGGGCCGCCAACTCCCGCAACTCCCGGCCAAAAGCAGCAGCATAGAACAAGGTGAGGGGTGTGTGTGTGTGTGTGTGTGTGAAAGCCCATTGGGAAACTCCAACTCCCATTGTCATTGTGACACAGCACTCCACAGCACACAAGTGAACACTGCACACTGCACACAACGAAATTGCATTTATGCCTCACCCGTGCAAGGGGGCAGCCCTCAGTGGCGCCCCATGGGGAGCAGTGCGGTGGGACGGTACCATGCTCAGGGTACCTCAGTCATGGAGGAGGATGGGGGAGAGCACTGGTTGATTACTCCCCCCACCAACCTGGCGGGTCGGTAGTCGAACCGGCAACCTCTGGGATGCAAGTCTGACGCCCTAACCGCTCACCCATGACTGTGCTATCTGTGTGTGTTTGTGTTTGTGTGCTGTCTGTGTGTCTGTGTCTGTGTCTGTGTCTGTGTCTGTGTGTGTGTGTGTGTGTGTGTGTGTGTGTGTGTGTGTGTGTGTGTGTGTGTGTGTGTGTGTGTGTGTGTGTGTGTGTGTGTGTGTGTGTGTGTGTGTGTGTGTGTGTGTGTGTGTGTGCGTTTCGTGTGTGTGTGTGTGTGTGTGTGTGTGTGTGTGTGTGTGTGTGTGTGTGTGTGTGTGTGTGGTTGTGTGTGTGTGTGCTTGCAAGCGTTCGTGTATGTGTACGTGCACACATGCATACTCTGTTTTTGAGCGAGCGTGTGTGCATGTGTGCATTTGAAATTTATATGCTTACGCCAAAGTGTTGAGGAAACTTACTGAAACAGCAAAGGCTCACGACTGATATTCTCGCTTTACTGCATCCTACTCAATGTGTGTGTGTGTGTGTGTGTGTGTGTGTGTGTGTGTGTGTGTGTGTGTGTGCATCCATGCATGCATGCATGCTGAACAATTCTACCTTTCTATATCTCTCTCGTTCTCTTTCTTTCTGCCTCTTTCTGTCACTTTATCATCCTCTTTTTCTTTCTTTGTATCTCTCTCACATACTCTCTGCTTCATCTCATCCCTCTTCTCATGCTGTGTCCATGAAGATGCTGTTGTAGATAGTAAACCAGAGGAAAACGCAGGTAACATTTCATCTCCTTTCCCACTCACTCTGCACTCTGCATTGATAAAAAATGGCTGACAACTAGAAACCCTTTACACGCATTGTACTGCACAAAGCATGCCAAGTACCTTGACAAGCAAATGGATGGCATAATGTCCTCAAGACAAGTTTAATGTGAAAGTAAAGTGAAAGCCCACCTGGGAAACTCCAACTCCCATTGTCATTTTGATACAGCACTCCACAACACACAAGTGTTCACTGCACACTGCACACAATGAAATTGCATTTATGCCTCACCCGTGCAAGGGGGTAGCCCCCAATGGCACCCCAAGGGAGGTACCATGCTCAGGGTACCTCAGCCATGGAGGAGGATGGGGGAGAGCACTGGTTAATTACTCCCCCCACCAACCTGGCGGGTCAGGAGTCGAACCGGCAACCTTTGGGTCTGACGCCCTAACCGCTTACCCATGACTGCCCACTAATGTGCTTTTTGGTAAAAGGAGCCACTGGACGATTTGGCAGCCACTCTTTTCCCGTCTCTCACTCCTCATATCTCAAGTGTCCTGTCACAAATAAAGTCATTCAAAGACCAAACAAAAGGGAAACTTAGGACCCTTTTTTCAAAAAAGGGTTCTATGTTCCTTGCTGCTTCCAAGTAGACTGCTGCTGCATGGCAAAGCACAGGTTGTTGTTGCACCTGTGACAGGTTAGGTTTAGGGATAGTTTTGGGAAGGCCACAATTTGAAAACTCTGAAACATTGCATTACTGACAAATTAAGTTTGAGACGGTTTTGCTAAGGGTTAGATACAATATGGGGCGTTTAGAAAAAGGGCTCTACGTTCCCCCGGACCAGGGAATATAGGACCCGGGGAACATAGGTACGCTGCCGCATGGACACTGTTTCTATGGTTTCTGCTGACACCCACACAGCATGTATGCACAGTTGACCTAATTTTGCCTTGCAGTATTGTTTGCATTCCCTCGAAATAGGCACAGGCACAATATTATATGAGGTTCAGTCATGAGCTAGCTAGCAGGTCCCAAAAATGAGAACTTTTACTTCATTCTCATTCAATGGCATGTCACATGAGGTCCAGTCATGAGCCGAGGAAGTGGTTCATAAAAATATTTACTTCATTTTAACACCATTTTAACCCATTGATTGATGCCTAAAGCACCTGCAAAAAATGCCCTCAGCCTATAAAAACCCAAGTATCTTAGCCTCTGATGCACATAAAAGCGTTGCATTTAAACCCTAAGGCCCTCATATTGCATTAGAATGTGTTCATTCAGCTGTAATATACCCACATTTTTATTGAAAAATCTAAAATCTCAAGAGCCTGAATGTAGTGTATACTGTATGTTTCTCCAGGCACCAAAGGTCAAACAATATACGACTCATCAGGCTAAAATGGGTTAACTTAACTTGCCTTTCAGTGTTACCATGCTGGTTGCCACGCGGCTCCCTCACTTCCCTCCACCGACACAGCAGGACACAGTCGAGCGATTCCGCGGTTAACTGCATGGAGGCTTAGCATGTTCTGATTGTTCACAAGAGTTTAATACAGAAGTCATTTTGAGGTGTTTGTGCTTGTGAGATGAGGATTGACAAAGGCACAGGGAGGGAGACAGACAACCCACCCTGGCCTGCACACCCCAAAAAAGAAAGAAGAGGAAAATTATCTATATTTTTTTTAAAAGGAGAATTTTTTCCCAACGTTGACACTCCATTTCCACCTCATCAGACACCCCTCTATCCCAATCACACATTGCCTAGAGTTCATCTCCTGCTGTCCTGTCTTTCAGTGCTGAGGATTGATTCGGTGACTGGCAGAAACTGGAAGATATTTTTTTTGCTCTGTCATTTTTTAACCTTGACCTCCATCGCTGGGCTGTCTACTCCACCTGCTGTTACAACTTACCTTTGCATCATTTTATTTTTTCCGTAGTTACTTTCTCTTTTGGTATCTTTTCTGTCTTTCTGTCTGTCTGTCTGTCTTTCTGCCTGTCTTTCTTTCTTTCTGTCTGTATCTGTCTGTCTGTCTGTCTGTCTGTCTGTCTGTCTGTCTGTCTGTCTGTCTGTCTGTCTGTCTGTCTCTCTCTCTCTCTCTCTCTCTCTCTCTCTCTCATTCTCTCACTCTGTCTTGCAGTTCAAAACCAATTCAGTTTGCTTGTCTTCAACAGTTACTGTGCTGTTCACCAAATCGAGATAGGGGGAAGGATTCAGTTGTACTTTGCAACAAGATTGACACCAGTGCCTTTTTTTCATCCCCTTCTTGTCTATCCCTCTTTCTACACTTCCGTCATCCCTCTTTCCCTATGTTTCTTCCATTTTCCCTTCTCTCTTGCTCCCTGTTTCTCTCGTCCCTGTCTCCTATCTCTCTACCTCCGCTCCCTCTCTCTCTCTCTCTCTCTCTCTCTCCCTCACTCTTTCTCTCTCTCTCTCTCTCTCTCTCTCTCTCTCTCTCTCTCTCTCTCTCTCTCTCTCTCTCCTCTACCTCCCACCTCTCCTCTCTTCTCTCTCTCACAGCTCTGGCGGTGGAGGAGAGGGCGAGGCAGCTGCAGATGAAGGTTCGCACCATTAAGCCACCCAGCTCAGGACCCCAGCAGGAGACGGAGCTGAAAGCTAAGAGAGAGGTGAGGGATGCAGGGGGGAAAATGAAAGAGGGATGCACAGAGAGAGGGAGAGATAGAGAGGGTGAGGGATGGAGGGGTGCATGGAGAAGCTGAGAGTAGGAGAGGTGGAGTGAGAGACAGTAGCCTGATTATCATCTAGTTTCAAATCTCTTCGAGACTTGGTCTGACAAAGAGCTAAAAAGTGCTGCATACAGGCAGCAAAACCACATTCATGTGCGTGTGCACGTGCATGTGTGTGTTCCGCTCAGATGTACCATTACATCAGCTAGGGGCAGATCTATTCATTTTGCGGGCTGGGCGAAATATAAACATGGGGCCCTCAAAAGTCATAATAAAATTCTGTGTTTTGGTGCTATTTTAGTGTTTTGTCTCATTTATACCTCCATTTTTTCATTTTACTTTACTTGTCACTTACTTTATATAAGTGACAAATTAAGATCAAGCCTACTTTTCTGTGTGTTTACCAGTTGGGGCCCCTATGGAGGACCAATTTGATTGGGGCCCTAGGCAATTGCCTAGGTTTGCCTAATGGAAAGTCTGCCCTTGACATGAGCAGTAATAACATGCTGTGTGTGTGTGTGTGTGTGTGTGTGTGTGTGTGTGTGTGTGTGTGTGTGTGTGTGTGTGTGTGTGTGTGTGTGTGTGTGTGTGTGTGTGTGTGTGTGTGTGTGTGTGTGTGCGTGTGTGTGCATGCGCGTGTGTATGCATAATATCTCCCTTCTATTCAGATGTACAAGCAGCAGCGTCGCAGCAGTGACAACGTGTCGGGCCGCTCCTCGGACAGCGAGCTGAGCGACGCCTCGGCCCTGTCCCACGCCAGCAGTGCCTCCCGCCTCAGCACCGCCTCCTACATGTCCGTACGCTCCGAGGACCCGCGCGGAGGACGCATCAGGTCAGGCATACTATATACGTACACCTACACAGGTTTTTTTTATATATATATTTGCAGGATGAGAGAAGTGCCGCACACTCTCAAGTTAAATAAACAGTTTTTAATGTGACAACGTTTCGGCCTGTCGGCCTTCTTCAGGTCACTTGAGAGTGTGCGGCACTTCTCTCCTGCTGCAAGTGTATTTTCTGGTTGCCAGCACCTCTGTATCTGGTGTGCGTTTTGCACCTCCACTCATTTTTTTCTTTATAAACATGATGTTGTGCGGAGGGGCAAGACACTGGCAGTAAACCGTGTGAGCTAATTAAAATGTTTTGACCGACAACAGCTTCCAACAATCAGAGGTTGAGTTTGTGCTCAGCCAGGTTTGCGCAAATTTAGACAGACACCCGAACACCCCACTGTTCTTGCATTATGGTCAGGCAACTACACGGCCACCCTTCCTGGTAGATAATAGATAATAAAGCTAGTAGGGTTTTGGTTGGGTTGGGTTGGGTTAGGCCTAGCACCACATCATACATCATACCAGAGGTGGCTCACTCACTGCAGCTAGTTGGTGCTCACAGGCAAGTGAAAAGATGTCAATGGGGTTTTCACTTGCCCGCATTCGCCCCCTAGTGGGCAGCCAACAGGAACTGCAAAGCTTACTGGCTACAATGGACCTAATGGGAGTGAAGCTTCGCTATTCTAATTTCTCTGATCAAACACCACGTCATACATACCTAGCACCGCACTATAAGGACTCCTGCAGAGGACACATCAGGTCAATGTCCATTATGGCCATGGCCATGCTTTTCTACTGGGGAAAAAGATGTTCTATTTTTTTGCTCCATTATATTACAAATAAACATTATTTAACACTAATTTTCATGTAATTCAATTTCTGGTCAATGAGAAAAAGCATGTAATTGGTCTCACTCAGGCCACTCATAATTGATCCCACAATGGCCTCGTGAGACATTTAATCCAGAATTAAATGAATTTAATTCTTCAGAATTAAATGAATTTAATTCTTAATAAAGCTTTATTCTGCTTTGAAAACGCCATGCAAACACTTAAGGATTCGGAATTAAATGAAAGTTCAATGTAAACCCAACGGAACTCATTCTGAATGATCAATTTGGAATTGAAAACAACGTGTAAACGTGACCAGTGTCAGAAGCTGAGCTCACAGAGATCGGCACATGGGAAATAAAGCATGAGGTTTAAACAATATATATTAAAAAAATTATACATTTTTTAAAAAAATTAACATCATCTTGTGGGTAAGATATCATTCATGGCGGGCCAGTTTTGGCCACCGGGCCACTAATTGCCTACCCCTGCCCTAAATGCTGAAGCCTCATGCGTCTGTACGCTTCAAAGGTATTGGCAGGACACTCAGGCACTGAAAAGCATCTATCTGTGTGATTTGTGTTAGTATCTTGCATGGCTTTGCATGTGTGTCTTCATACATCTGTAATTTATTTATTTATTTATTTTTATAATTTGTCTGTTTTTTGTGCGTTGCATGCCTATTGTTCATCGCCTGCCTGCCTGCTACACCATCCGTTTGTATCACACACACACACACACACGCACGCACGCACGTATGCACGCACGCACGCACGCACGCACACACACACACACACACGTGCACAGATCCAAGTCTCTGGAGAGCTGTAAGGGCGAGGAGAAGAAGGAGAGGCGTATATCCTGGGGGGTGAACGGGAGCGCGGAGGAGCAGAGGCGCAGCCTGGGCAAGAGGCGCTTCTCCGAGGAGCTCAAACGGCGGCGCCACACCGTCGCCGGGGACGTCAGGTAACCACGGCAACCAAATGACCCTCCCAGACCCCCACGCCCCCCCAAACCCAACCACCACTCTCATCTCGGCCAGGTCCTCACAACCACATATGAGATTATGATGGTGGCAAGGAAACGGGACATATAACATCAGCATTTTCAAACCCTGACCTCGCTGTAGACCCGTCATCCCACCACCGATGCCTCTTACAACCAAATGAAGGGTTTCGTTGCAAAGTGACATAAGAGACATTTTTTGACTTTTGCCTATTGGAAATGACTGTGCAGTGCAGACATCCTAACGTCTACCTGTATGTGCAAGTTCTTGCCATTCACATATTTTGGGAACATATTTTAAAGGGACACTGTGTGAGATTTTTAGTTGTTTATTTCCAGAATGCATACTGCCCATTCACTAATGTTACCTTTTTCATGAATACTTACCACCACCATTAAATTCTAGGTATTCATTATGACTGGAAAAATTGCACTTTTCATACATGAAAAGGGGGATCTTCTCCATGGTCCGCCATTTTGAATTTCCAAAAATCCCCATTTTCAGCTGCAAAAATGACTGTTCTTGAACCAGATTAGAAAATATCTGTTTATTACTTGGTACACTTTCATGTAAAGATCAAATTTGGCAATAGGCAGCCCAGTTTCAATGAGCAGCATAGTTGCAGTACCCTTTTTGACCATTTCCTGCACAGTGTCCCTTTAAAATACATAAAATACATAAAATACATAAAATACATTTTGCAATGCAATGCAACGCAATACCTAATGCAAAAATGTCAATCAAAACGTTTCGCAACAAAGCTCTTTGAATCCCACAATGACCCACCCCAACCACAACTCCCCCTACCACTCGCCCTCGAACCCTGAACTCACAGACGAGGTGAAGAAGAGGACAACAGCAGGGCAATGACAAACTGACATCACCGTTTTCGAAAACCCCCAAGCCCCCACTTTGCTCCCTGAAGACCCATCATTCCACCACCAACGCCTCTTACAACCCCGATGACCCCACCACCACCACCACCACCCCAACCTCCACTCTCCCTCGTACCCGCAGAGGATTTAAGAGGAGTGATGACAACAACAAGGATACAGAAACCTGATATCATCGTTTTCGAACCCCAACATCCATTCTGTTGGCTCCTGACCTACACAAACACGATCCTCCTACCCTCAGCAGCTCCACTAAACAGGGGGCACATTTCTAGACAACATTGTTGCTAACTAAGTTAGCTCCTTACTTGGTTGCAATGCAATTCCCCAATGGAAACCTTGTAAGTTGCTAACTGGTTAGCATTGATGCTTTCGAGAAATGGGGAACAGTTCCCCATCACCATCCAATCCTAGCCCTTCGCCCTCGAACCCACAGACACGGTGAAGAGTGAGGCTGACGACAGCACAGGGGAAATGGGAAACTTGACATCACCATTCTCGACCCTCACCCTCCTCTTCCTGATGCAACCACCAACCTCCCCCCATGCGTGCAGGTTTTTTTTTTTTTTGTGATTCACTGTTTTTTTATTTATGAACAAATTCCCAAGCTGGGAAACAAAGGCATTACAAAGTCAGTGATCAATACCCACCCACCCCACCCCAACCTTAGATACAAGTCACATGACCCATTAGGTCATAAGTGAAAAATAGATAGAGAGAGAGAAAAAAAGGGTTAACAAAAATTAAAGTTAAAACTAACAATAGACACAACATGTTATTTACCTAATACCATACAAATATCAAAATGTAAAAATAAGAGAGAGAAAAAATGTGTGCAGTTTTTTAAAAAACAAAAAACAAATATACTGCATGTTATGGGGGTTTTGTGCCTTTATTAGATAGTGACAGTGAAGAGATGACAGGAAGTGAGTGGGAGGGCGAGCTGGGGAATGGGAAATGTTGGGAAAGGACCCAGGCCAGAGAGACTCGAACCTGGGTCCCCATGGGCGACATTGCCCGTATATGGTCAGTTGTAGTGTGGTAGTGTACTTCACCACAGCATCCCCTATTCAGTGTCTTTTCCACTCAGCTGAAATCTTAGATTAGATTCTTTATTGTCCCATAGGGATATTTGTTTTCACATCAGATAGTCAGCTCCATCAGGTTAGATTTGTAGTACATATCTCATTTACAATACATGTAGACACTATCTTCAGGGTTGCCAGATGAGAACGATGATTCCCAGCCCCTCTCACAAAATCCGCCTGCTGGAAGCACTAAATCCTGCCCAATTTGAACTAAATTCTATTGATTTCTATGCCCATAAATTTGCAGAAAAAACCACCCAAATGCCCTTTTAACCTGTTTTTACCCACTATCCTAAGCATCCCAATTTGGCGGGAAACCACCCAATCTGGCAACACTGACTATCTTCACACATAGACACATAAACATCCTCAGACATCCATATTCAATACATATAGACAAATCTATTCATATACACTCCAATACATACACTCCTCTACATACACATACAGTATATGCAGGGCCGGATTAACACGGACCAGGGCCCCTAGGCTACAGGTTGTTGGAGGCCCCCCACAGAAGGCAAATTTTGCGACAAAATGACATGTCCAACGTCAGAATTCCGAGCTATGAATTAAGAATAACATATTTGCAGTTTTTTTCCCCCCAAATACTGCATCTTGTCATGATTGCGTACACCCCCACACCTCCCACCTCCGCCTTTGGCCAACCAAGGGTCCCCCTGGCTGGTGGGGGCCCCAAGGCTGCAGCCATATCTAGCCAGGCCCTGCGTATATGGAGGCTATTCGGGGAAGGAGTATGGGCGCCTCTTTCAAATCCTTATTCAGCTTTCAATCCCCTTCCAATCAGCTATACACAGAGGCGACTAGGCACACACAGAGATTGAATTGCTCATACTACTATAATCACAGCGCAAACATTCATTCACAACTTGATGTCAAATATTGTGCAGTAAAATTTTATTGGTTTTTGTGTTTGTCGTAGACATCACATTAGACATTATACATAATAATTATCAGTTCATACAATAGTGCCATTTGTCTATTTTACATTGTGCTGTGTCTTTGCTATGCATGTTCTCTGTGTCTGAGCATGTGTGAGAAAAACTGTGTGTGTGTGTGTGTGTGTGTGTGTGTGTGTGTGTGTGTGTGTGTGTGTGTGTGTGTGTGTGTGTGTGTGTGTGTGTGTGTGTGTGTGTGTGTGTGTGTGCGCGCGCGAGTGCGTGCGTGCGTGCGTGCGTGCGTGTGCGTGTGTGTGTGTGTGTGTGTGCGCGCGCGTGCATTCACATGTGTGTGCGTGTACGTGTGTGCACACTCACACACCAGTTCACATGGTTTTGTGTGTACGTAGCATGTGTGGCCTCATATTCATACTGTAAGTGTGTTTGTATGTGTATGCATTTCAGTGGCCTCCTTGCATGCTTCCTGCCGTATCTGCGCTGCTGTGGTGTACATAGTCCCAGGCTGCCCGACTGCGCCCCCGAAGTGCCCCAATCCCAGACCCAGTGCACCTCCCATAACTACCCCGGCCCTCCCTCTTGCTCCCTCATCACCCTCCAGACCTCCACCGAGACCCCCAGTGCCACCCTGACTCTACCCCCACGGCTGGCTCCTCTTCCTGGGCAGGCAGGCCCAGGTGTGGGGGTAGTAGTGCCCAGGGTGGAGGAGGGTGGTGGTGGCAGTTTTGGCAGCTTGTCGTGCAGTACCTTTTCGCCTTCGGAGGGTACTGACACGCGGCGCCTTCTCCGGACAGCCAGGGGGAGCCGGCGAGTATGGCAACTCTGCGTCTCGTGTTGCCAACGCTGCAGAGAGTGTTTGCACAGATGATTTTGTTTGTCATTGCTAATTATTAGATCTTTATAGTGAAGGATGTTAAGTCAATATTCCATAAGAATCTTTCACTTGGTGATACAAGCACCAAATTTGGTTCACAGGTGCTTCAGGACCTACTTTCCCAGAAAAGGTCGCTATCCAGGTGGAAAAACAAGATGGCGGCCATTTTTCAAGATGGCCGCAATACAGATATAATACAGATACCGTTACGGAAGTGACAAAAGCACCAAACTTTGCATGGTGTTTCTTTAGGGTATATGCTGTAATTCTAGCCTCGGAGCCCTCGGAAAAAGAAAAACATTCTACCATGTCATATACAATATGTCATGCATTACCTTGTTATTACATGACATTTTACTTAGCTGACGATGTTAATATAGTCCCGAACTCAGCAGAGATGAAGCAAGGGCAGGGGTAGCCTGCTTGACCAGATTGCTGCAACTACAAAAATGTTCATAGTGTGAAAGTATGGGTAGTCTGGTTCTTACAGTTTGACAGCAAATGTAACATTGTGAAAATGTTGAGAAGATTCTTGGTCTGAATTAAAATGAGCATTTCCCACACTAAAACTATGGTGAGAATAGACTGCTGTTAATGCTCGCTCAGCTGCATCTGAATTGGGAAGTGTCAAGATGATGTCCAAGGTAGCAGGTTCTCCATCCTCTAATTTCCATAACAGATATTTTTTATGTGTATGAGAGAGAGTGTAAAGGACAATACCTCTCCATGTGTATGAAGAACCCATAAGATCACCTAATTCTAAATTTTCACAAGTAGCATTATGTCTATAGTGACTGCATTTCAGTCTTTATGAATGGCATTACAGATCACTCAATATACAGTACATGTAGGCTATATCTTCAGTTCAAATCAAATGGGAATGATTTCTAAGTAGGTGTTGAATAAGTAGGCAGAGGTGTGCGAATTGTTTTTTTTCCTCCTGAATTTGCAAACAAGTCCTCACCTAGTACTTGTGTCACAAGTTGCATTACAATAAACTCAGTAATCATTGAGTATTTCAATTGCTACTTCAAAAATGACAGCTGATGGACAACATGTTACCTACCTACCGTAGGTCTTTGCCACCTTTAAGAGAAATATCTATGTTAAAAAACAATTCTCATATGGTATATACTATAATTCAAGATTTTGAGTTTTAACAGTAACATAACTCATTCCCACTACATATTTTTGCATCATATTGTACATGACCTCAGAATGCTCTGTACAGTACAGTAAAGTACAGTAGCATACAGTATGGTGCCGTATAGTAAAGTACAGTACAGTAGAGTATAATACAGTAGAGTATAGTACACTACAGCACAGTACAGTGGCATACAGTACGGTACAGTACAGTAGCATACAGTACGGTGCAGTACAGTAAAGTTAAGTAGCATACAGTACGGTACAGTACAGCACAGTACAGTAACATACAGTATGGTGCAGTACAGTAAAGTACAGTAGCATACAGTACAGTACAGTGTAGTACAGTACATTGCAGTACAGTACAGTAGCATACAGTACGGAGCAGTATAATAAAGTACATTACAGTACAGTAGAGTATAGTACAGTACACTACAGTACAGCACAGTACAGTAGCATACAGTACGGTACAGTACAGTAGCATACAGTACGGTGCAGTACAGTAAAGTTAGGTAGCATACAGTACGGTACAGTACATCACAGTACAGTAACATAAAGTAAAGTACAGTAGCATACAGTAGAGTGTAGTACAGTACATTACAGTACAGTATAGTAAAGTACATTACAGTACAGTAGAGTATAGTACAGTACAGTACACTACAGTACAGCACAGTACAGTAGCATACAGTACGGTACAGTACAGTAGCATACAGTACGGTGCAGTACAGTACAGTACAGTAGCATACAACAGTAGCCTACGGTGCAGTATAGTAAAGTAAAAGTACAGTAGCATATAGTACGGTGCAGTACAGTACAGTACAGTGTGGTATATCACATTACAGTACAGTACAGTACCGTACAGTACAGTATAGTACAGTACAGTACAGTACAGTAGAGCAGAGTACACTACGCCACAGTACAGTACAGTATAGTCTTGATGACTTGTAGGCTACTTTGACAGCTGTATCCCTCCAAAGCCAATGGCATTTCCACATGCTGTTGTTTAAAGTTTTTGAAAGACTTGAGTGTGTGAGAGAGGGAAGGCAGGCAGATATGTTTTAACGCACAAATAAAAAATAACAAGCAATCAATACATTAAGTGGTTAGGTAGCCAACATGTCATCTAAGTTTAAGCACAAAGTAGACCAGAAAACCATTTTGCTAATACATACAATACATAAAGTATTTGTCAATATACTGTATGGTGATTAGTTGCACATTGATTATTCAATAAATTTCCCAAGCATAAAGGCCCCTTTCACTCCACAGTACACTTAGGACTTGAGATATACATATCTGAACACAAATCAATATATATTTTTTTATTTTGTAATGACCTTATAGAGGTAGATAATCCAAGCTGACACATGATATGTACATGTATTATTCACTTGATTGATATGAAAATTGAGCATTTCACTTGGGCTCCTAGGCTTAAATCATTGAGGGGGTCCGAAGGAAGCATCGTGCAAAGTTTCACGCTTTTGTCAGCTCCGTAACAGTAGTGCCCTTTTTGTCCCATAACCGATTCCAATAATATGTATTGTGGCCATCTAGGAAAATGGACGGCCATCTTGGATTTCAAGTGGCCTGCATGCCTTTTCAAAAGAAGTGTGTCTAAGGAGTATCTATGACAATTCCAGTGTTTGTATCACCATTTGAACAGTTGTTTCAGTTGCTAATTCATATCTGCATGGCGGCCATCTTGGAAAATGGCCACCATTTTGTTTTTTCACCTGGATAGCGACCTTTTCTAAAAGAGTAGGGTCTGAAGCACCTCTGAACCAAATTTGATGCTTGTATCACCAAGTGAAAGATTGTTTGAGTTATTTGCTGTACTATTACCACCTGCCTGATCTATGTAGCCAACTGCCTACTGCACAAGTTGGATCTGAAATTGTCTTGCCTCATACAGTGTGTTCAGGCCGACTGAGAATTGTGCTGGTGCCCGTTCCAATATTAGCATTTGCGAACCGAAAATTTCTTTGTTTTTCTCTCTGACGACAACATCAGCAGGTGACATACAGGTAACACGGAGTCATGTTCAGAAAAGTTCCGAGCCCGGTATGAACGGGGTAGTTGTGGGGAATTAAGCCTGTGCCTGTTTACATACCTAATCTAGAACTGACTGATGTATTCACGCTGAAGATCAGAGAGTTCGGGAACTGAAAAATGTATTTTCTGTGCAAACCAAGACAATATTGTGGGAAAGTCAGGCTAACACACATGGTCACATGCGGAAAAGAACAGAGCCGGGTATGAATACGCTGCATGGTTTGTAGGCATGGCCGTAGCCAGCCATGTGAAGTAGCCGAGGTCCGAAATTTTATTATTAATATAAAATATAAATTAAAAATGAATTCATAAAATAAATAAATATGGGCTACACAGGCCTATATATAGGGCCCTCCTCTATGAATGTATAGGCCTAATGTGAAATAGTAAATATGTAGACATGTATAATAATAAATATGTTGTAGTTTTCAGCCAACTCAGCCTATTCCCTTTGAATGGCTATGCTTTGGTATCATGCCTCTTTTATTATAAACAGCATCCTCCCAGTCAGTAAAGCCCTTTGTAAGGAAACTAAAGCTTGACCCTGAAGTTGCACAATAAGCTACATCCTCAGATGGCAAGTTGCTCAGCCATTCATATTTTTCTCCCAATGAAATTACACTTCAGCTGTTTTCCTCCAAAGATACAGGGATAGCTCTGTAGTGCAAACCACCTATTTTGGAGTAAACTTTTTTCTCCCTAGAGTCGCACCAAACGTTTTGTTTTTATTTACTTGTTATAGTTCTTCACAAGCGCAGAGGACAAAAGTCTTTCAATGAGAAAGAAAAGTAGCCTATCCTCCGCGCTCCTGAGCCATCTGATGCGTCACGGCTATGCAGACACAGTAGTCACGGGAGCCTCTTCAGGTGTGGATATTTACTGCGATTGACTAAGACGTGGCAACGTCGATAGTCTTGGCACTTGTCCAAATTAGCAGGAAAATATCCACACCTGAAGATGTTCCGGTGACCTCCTCTGTTTATCACATGCTTTCCAATTTACAATCAATTACCTTTCACGGATATCCTGCTTTTACCTTTATGCAGCAGCTGATGCAGCAGCCGGCCTTCTTAAAATAATGACTCAAATGGCTTTTTAAGACACCATAGCCTACTTGTTACGCATGAGCTTTATGTAGGCTATACAACGGTTGGCTTTCTGTCAGCGGAGATCTCATCAAGCGCGGGCTTTCTGATAGCGGAGATCTCACCAAGCGCGTGCTTAATGGGTGCGTTCGTGACGGCACAATACTGTGCAGGCTGCACACGCACACTTTGCCATTTCAATGCATTTTTCCAACCAGAAAGCATGGTAATTTTGCTTTGCGCAATGCTCTGTCATGAACGCGACCAAACACTTGCGATGTCGGCTGAGTTGCGTTCTCTCCCACGAGTCGCACCACTTGCGATATTAATCAATCTTGTTTAGGCTACTCTCAAAAACAGAACACAAAGGCAAAACTAGAACACATAGCACATGGATATTAACAACACAGTTTGCAAAGGACGCTTCACAAAGGTTTATAGATGTTTTTGTGTGTTTCAGTTGGTCATATTTGCCGTTAAAATAATAATAATAAAAAAAACCTCTCACGATAGGCGAGGTCCGGACCTCGGTAGCCTCAAATGTAACTACGGCCATGTTTGTAGGCAACCACTTTGGTTCCACATTTAACCGGTACATGAATGGGCACCAGCACCATTCTCGTCGGCCAGCAATCAGTAAGAGAGACCTAAAAGAGACAGACCAGGTCCTCCTTACTTACATAGGCTACTGTAGCCCATGAAGGGTGGCAAACCAAAATTCTGAGGGTCCTCTTTCAATTTTGGGGAACCATGAAATTAATACAATCTTGGAAAAACAGCATGTCCTATAAGTAAAAAAAAAAAAAAAAAAACAATTGCCAGCTAAATTCCACGTCTCAAAAGTAGTATTTGAAAAACAAATACTACTTTTGACAGAGACGTGAAATTGAGCTGGCAATTGTTTTTTTTGTTTTTTTACTTATACCTAGTAACTATGAACATGTGCATAACCAATCAAGAAGGTGGTATGGATCAGACACCAAGAGTGATTTATGATTAAGCAGTAAGGCAGCATTAGCATTGCACAAGAACTGTGACTACTGTACGTAGTGCAGTAGGGAAAAAAACTGAATTTGTGGTTTTATTGGCCCATTACCATTACACAGTATTTGCAAGAAAGGGTTATGAAATGATTGACTAGTACAGTAGCTTATTTTTATTTGTAGGAATTCAGTTTGTTTATGCAATATTGACCTCTTAATTGAATTAGTCAATTAAGCATTTGTGTCTTTTATTGGTAATGTGCAATTTTATGCTTGTTTTAGATGATTCTTTGTTCCAGCCCTTGTGTTGTGTATCCTGAATAAACAAGAAGAGCTAATAAGATGGATGATGATGAGACTGATTCACTATGTCGATCTAATAAAATATGTTCTTATTCAGATTAAATACTGTACTTAAGCCATGATCTGATGCAACGTCTCTTCATTTTTCCCATCCGTTCATCAATCATCCATCCATCCATTCTTTTATTTTGTTCCTTTTCTACATTTCTCTCTGCATCACTCTATCTCTTTTCCTCCCCTCTGTCCTATTCACCACCGCCAACCTGTCTCTCGTTCTCCCTTTCACTCTGCTTCTCTCTCCACAATCTACTCCCCCCTTTCCTGTCCACTGCCCTCTGTATCTCTCTCACACACACTCTTTCTCTCTCTCTCTCTCTCTCTCTCTCTCTCTCTCTCCCCTCTCCTCCCCTCTTTCTCTCTTTTTCTCTCTCTCTCCTCTATCTCTCTCTCTCTCTCTCTCTCCCCTCCCCTCTTTCTCTCCCCCCCCCCTCTCTCTCTCTCTCTCTCTCTCTCTCTCTCTCTCTCTCTCTCTCTCTCTGTCTGCTCCCACATTCTCTGTCTCCATACCCCACCATCGTCCATGCCATGCTGTACGGTATGTGTGTGTGCATGTGTGCACATGTCTATGCGTGTGTGTGTGTGTGGGTCTGCCATGCACTGTATGTGTGTGTCCTCCATACTCCCCTGGTCCTATAAGCAGGCAGGTGCGTGGATCGGGCGGGGCGAGCATGATGAAGAGTACGAGCGTGAGCGGGGAGATCTACACGCCGGAGCGCACGGACGGTAGCCAGTCGGACACGGCCCTGGGCACGGTGGGGGGCTCGGGGAAGAAGCGGCGCTCCAGCATCAGCGCCCGCGTGGTGTCCATCGTGGGCAGCCGACGCAGCCGGAGCACCTCGCAGATCAGCGGGGCGGGTGAGTTGGATCCCACAAGCACACACGCGCGCGCACGAGCACACACACACACACACACACACACACAGATCAGCAGTGCGGGTGAGTTAAATTTCGCAGAACAGCGGGGCGGGTGAGTTAAATCTCGCAGAACAGCGGGGCGGGTGAGTTAAATCTCGCAGAACAGCGGGGCGGGTGAGTTAAATCTCGCAGAACAGCGGGGCGGGTGAGTTAAATCTCGCAGAACAGCGGGCCGGGTGGGTTAAATCTCGCAGAACAGCTGGGCAGGTGAGTTGGGGTATTTTCAGACCCTTTAGTGTGTAAGTGAACCAAACTCAATCCTCTTTAAAGGGGAAGTCCGGGGTAAAATGGCTTAAATAGTGTTAAAGCATTTTCCACATACCTCAACTGCTAAAGTCCCCTGCATGCATAAATCCAGCACTAGTTAGCCGATACTATCATTTCTCTTTTGCAGTGAGTCTCTCAGCACCAAAGAAGCCATCGTTATAAATCTGTATTTCACACCCATTTACCATGCTCAAAGTTGCTCAAAACTCCATTCTGTAGAGTCGGCGGGTTGTTGACATGTAAAACGAGGCAGAGAGAACTTTGGTAGCGCACGGTTATCATAAAAGTGAAGTGAAAAGTGAAAGCCCACCTGGGAATCTCCAACCGCCACTGTCATTGTGACACAGCACTCCACAGCACAGAAGTGCACACATCGAAATTGCATTTATGCCTCACCCGTGCAACAAGAAGCAAGTAAATAAATACATGTTGTTCATAGTAAAGAAGAAGGATCACCGCACACGGGTGGACTTAGTTTTGCTGTTTTTTATAAGTCCACCAGTGTGCGGTGATCCTTCCTCTTTACTATGGATTACTGATGACTGCACTTCACCAGCACCTGGAACCTGGCTGTGCATAGGAGTTCCAGATCTTTGAAAAATACATGTTGTTGTTTACTTGAATGATACCAGATAAGAAGAAGGAGAAGACGGGCCCAATCCAGCGCAGCCAGGAGACGGGCATGGCCGTGGAGATGCAGCGCAACATGAGCCGGCAGCCCAGTCGAGAGTCCACCAACGGCAGCATGCAGAGCTGCAACTCCGAGGGAAAGTGAGTAGACACACACACACACACATATGCATATACACACACACATGCACATATATGCATGCACACACACACACACACACACACACACACACACACACACACACACACACACACACACACACACACACACACAGACACTCACACACACACACACACACACATGCATATACACACTCACACGCATATACACACTCACACGCGCACGCGCACACACACACACACACACACACACACACACACACACACACACACACACACACACACACACACACACACACACGCACACACACAGTTTAGTACTTTTATTTGGATCGCCACACAGGGAAGGATTACAGATCCAAACATTAATGGAAATATTCTGCAGATTGGCAAGTATGATGAAATCAGAATAATAAGTCCATTAGTCTCTATGGATAGATGTGACAACTCCGTCTCCAAATGGACAAGCTCCCAATTATGACAGAAATTGAACAGAATTTGGCCTGTGTCTTTGCACTCTCGAATTTTACAGTTCAATTTCCCTGCGTTTTAGCCAGCACTAACGACGGGTAAGAACGCATCTAGTGTGGTGCAGTGGCATTCCGTGCCGCCATACACACACACACACACACACACACACACACACACACACACACACACACACACACACACACACACACACACACACACACACACACACACACACACACACACGCACGTGTGTGGGTTATGTGTGGGCAGGCAGGTCTTCAAGTCATTTCCTGCACTCTCTCTCTCTCTCTCTCTCTCTCTCTCTCTCTCTCTCTCTCTCTCTCTCTCTCTCTCTCTCTCTCTCTCTCTCTCTCTCTCTCTCTCTCTCTCTCTCCCTGTTGGTCATTTTCCCTTTCCC
>NC_085857.1:33151790-33174290 GCF_034702125.1 Engraulis encrasicolus
ATCCGAGCCCGGGGACTCATCCAGAAACCGGGCTCCAAATCCCTGCCTGGTAAACACGCCTCTGTCTCACCTCGAAACTAAGCTGAAATGAACACTAGCTAGTTAAGACTCATCTCTTCTGTAATTTAGTCTGGCCCCGATGAACGATACGATGAAGATTGTCGATGAGAACAACCAGTTGTTTTTCAAACCGTGCCTGTGTTCTGACCAATCAGCAATCTTTCTCGTTGATGCGCTTTCCCAAAGTTGCGAGCTTCGTCGCGTCTTCACTCCCTCAAAACCCCGCCTGCTTTGATTCAAAACAAATCTCTGCATTGTGATTGGTTCGCCAGATTCAGGGCAATGTGTTCAAAATGTTTGACAGATCCGAGGCCAGACCCACTCGCAGCCGAAAAATGTTGCCGTCCAGCGGGTGGCGCTGGTTTACTAGGCTACTTCCCTGCATAAAAATAACTAACTCTACTCACCTCTAATCATGGGCGCTAACCTGCACTACATTCCATACTGTAGGTCATCCTCTATTTTTCTGTTCTCTATCTGTTCTACATAACTTGTATACTGCTGCACTCTGTACTGGGCTCCGCATACTTAACATGCGTAATTTGGCGCGAGAACCATTAAAATGTGGCAGACCATTCATAGTCAAAAGCGCCATTTACAGGCTTTTCCTTGCATTTTCGGAAGTGTGCCCGCTGCTGTTCATGAGAGAAACGGCAGAATCTGACGCACTCGCTGCGGGAGTTCTAGAGATGTGTAAAAATAGAAAGCCAAACACGGCTGCTGTAGGGCTACTGAATGAACAAAGTAAACAATTGTTTCACTGAACAACATTTAAGGGAGAAGATAAAATAACTCTTTAAGACATTTTATTATCCTCAAAATGATGCAGGGTCCATTCTGTAGTACAGTAGCTGAAGCCTATATCTCTTCGCAACTCCTGCTTTGTCTGCCTACCTGCATGGTCGCTGGTGGCGCACGCCAAGTTACAAAAAATGTGGGGTGCACGACCTCGCGCCGTGGCAGCTTGCGGAGGGGCGTGTGACGTCATTTTGAGCGCACGCCATCGTCGTCAGGGAGGTATGAATGAGGTTAGCACCAGTTGCGTTAACTGTGAATCCGCCTTTACTCTGTACGTTCTTGAATGTCCTCCTTGAAAGTGGCTTTGGTCAAAAGCGTCAGCTAAATGTAATGTAATGAACACGTTTTCACATCATAGTTCTTTTATGTTTGGCTAGACATAGCGTAGCAGGACTAAATTGTTTACATTTTTTTGCAAACAGCATTATGTTTTGACATTATTTCTATATTGTGAAGCAGAGCTAGACACTCAAACAGACCCTGTGATTTTGATAAATCGATCTAGCGAACAGTTGCCATATTTCCATTTCCAGGAAATACTCAAAGACATTTACCGTAAAGGGACACCTTTAAGGAAATGTTTACATGTATTACACTGTATGGATATTTTTGAAAGCGTGTTGGATTTGGCCTATCATTTACACATAAACAGAGTTTTAGAAAGTGCATTTCAAAACTCATGTTGTTTATATGTAAAGGGATAAAAAATATCCAAATTTAAATATATCCACATGGGACTAGCACCTAAGACAAGCTATGGTATTTGCCCTTGTTTTTCACACGAAATATGCTGTTGCTGTCACTCTACACCTACTAAAATAGTGTGGCAGTCAAGGTACGGTAATGTCAGCTAATATACTTTAAAACTGGCGATTAAAACAGCAAGTGTTACTGTTTGACAAGTGTTTGGAACTGTTTTGTCTCGGTCAACCAGTTCTCATCCTTCTGCAAGCTTACCACAATGGAATAATAATGACAAAAATCACAAATGTGGAAAACTGTAGATTTTGTGTAGTTCTCATGTCTGCTGTTGTCCCGTCTGCCTCTTGTCTTTATTAGCTCCTTATGTCAAAGTTTATCTGTTGGACAACGGAGCCTACGTAGCCAAAAAGAAAACAAAGATCGCACGCAAGACGCTCGACCCACTTTACCAGCAAGCGCTCCTCTTCGAGGAGAGTCCTAAGGGTAAAGTATTGCAAGTGAGTATCAGTCAAGTCATTGGCTTCCTTAAAAAAATACAAGAATATATATTTTTTATTCTGTAATTACAAATGTTGAGGGGTTAGGTGTTGCAAATGAATGACAGTCCAGGCATGTCTATACCATGTTTATAATAATACACTTTCAAAGTTCAAATCTGATTCATTATTTATTCAAAAATGCAGACTGATTTTATATTTTTGGTTTGCCAGGGAGTACACCAAGTCGTTAAGAGTTTACAGCTTGCATTCTTGTGCATTACTTCCTTGATTTTATATGACACTTTTTTCGGCTTTGGTCAGTTTTCCATTACACTTGTGAGATCACAAATAGAATTTACTCACAGAGCATCTCAGTAATTACTCAAAATGTACTAACTTGTCTGTTTTCTGGTTCTGCCTTGCACTCACCCCCTCACCCTGTTTTCTTGTCTTACTCATCCCTCTTTCAGGTCATAGTCTGGGGAGACTATGGGCGAATGGACCACAAGTCCTTCATGGGCGTTGCACAAATCCTATTGGAGGATCTGGACCTCTCCAGCACCGTGATTGGCTGGTACAAGTTGTTCCCGCCCAACTCCCTGGTGGACCCCACATTGGCCACCCTGACTCGACAGGCATCTCAGACCTCCATGGACGGCTCCTCTAAGCTCTCGTAGTATAAGATGAGAATAGACCAGAGGTGGACACAAACTGGACTGAGGAAGCCCCATTCAATCCCGGGTTCAGAAAGTATTTTCATATTTTTTTTAAAACCTGCCACAAATTTGATCCAACCAGCTATGGGGTGCATTTCTGGAAAGCGTCGTTGCTAACTATGTTAGCTACTTTGTTTGTTGCAATGCAATTTCCCATTGCCAACTACCGAAGTTGCTAAATGCTAACAAGTATGCTTTCCAGAAATGCACCCCTAACTGAGTTAGATGATCGTAATGAGTACTCAAGACGGGTAAATCAGTTTACTCAGTGAAGTCAACGCAAGTGAACGCAATTTCGTTGTCAAAACTCATTTTGGTCAATGACAAATAAAAGCACTTGAAGTCACATGTGTTAAAAGGATATTTTGGCAGGTTTTTTTGTTGTTGAACTTTACGACCAGCTTTTCGGCACCTCTATGGGAAAGTTACCGTCCTGCCATGTATTTCTTATTATTGCGTGCACTCTTAACACAGCTGGTTTGGTTGTTTTCATAAGGGGATCTACCTAGGGTAGTTCAGTGAATTGGCTAGAACAAAAAAATGGGCTGGATCTTTTATTTATTTACTTATTTTTTTTACTTTCTCAACCCGGGAAGATGTCCGCCTTTGGTAATGAATCCCCAACCCCACCCCACCCCACACCCACTTCACCCAACCACAGTCCCAAACTGGGAACCCCATTACTCCTCACCTCTTACTGTATCCTCACCATGCCGGAAGTGACCAGGAAGTGAATGCTGAAGAAGCAAGGACAGCCAATCAAAGTCAAGACGTAGAGGGAAAAAATGCGATGAAAAAAAAGAAACACACAAATGGAAAAAAATGTGTAAAATCTGACAATCACTCTTCTCCTGTTGCTAATTTTATGTTAATTAGGGGCCAAGCAGCGAAGCTGCCTGGCACCTTAGAGTGTTTGTTCCGTTTCTTATTATTATTTTACTTTCCTCTGGGAGTCTATGGCAGCCCATAGAACCGTATGGTCGAAAATGCTGAAAATTGGCACACGCGTTCAGGACCATGTCAGCATTACCCACAGCAATTTATAGGTCCCCAGCCCTAACCCTCTAGCGCCACCAGCAGGCCAAAGTTGCAAGTACATTTCTGCTTGTAACTTTTGAACCGCTGGGCCAATTTTCAAAAACTTGGTATCCCTGGAATCCTTGGGCTGAGACGAATCCAACGCACCCTATGACGTCATTTTCCGCCTGGATAGTTTTCCCGCCATTTTGAATTTTGTGAAAATCACTAAAAATGGGTGTCCTCCCTCAATTTTTGACATTTTTTTCTGAAACTCGGTATATAACATCTCTGGACTGAGCCTAACAAAACTTATGCCTTCAATTTTTTCCATCTTCTTTCGTTTGGCCGTGACAGCCAATCAAAAACGGCCTAAAAGTCGCCAAACAGGAAGTGAAGTCATATCTTGGCAACCCATGGTCACAATCTTTTGCAAATTGTCACAGACATTCTTGTCCATGCCATGACCCACCAAAACGAATTTCAGGTCGCTAGCTCAAACTCTCTAGCGCCACCAGCTGGTCATTTTTTTTGCTACGTTTCTGCCCGTAACTTTTGAACCGTACGCTCCATTTTAAATCTGGTGGTACCGTTGAAATCCTTGGGCCAAGACGAATCCAACGCATCCTATGACATCATCGTCAGCCAATCAAAAACAGCCTAAACCTCGCCAAACAGGAAGTGAAGTCATATCTTGGGAACCCATTGTCACAATCTTCTGCAAATTGTCACAGTCTTTCTTGTCAGTGCCATGACCCACCAAAAAAAAAATCAGGTCGCTAGCTCAAACTCTCTAGCGCCACCAGCTGGTCAAAGTTTTAGCTACATTTCTGCCTGTAACTTTTGAACCGCATGCTCAATTTTTATTCTGGTAGTACTGTTAAATTCCTTGGGCCAAGACGAATCCAACGCACCCTCTGACATCATATCCGCCACAATAGAATGTCCGCCATTTTGGATTTAGTGAAAATCAATAAAAGGCTCCACATCCTTCAAATTTAGTCTGATTTTCTCAAAACGTGATACACATGATCTCTGGGGCACTGTGAAGAGATCCCTTAAAGGGTTTTATTACATCTTTTACCGTTTGGCAGTAACAGCCAATCAAAATCCTCCACAGAGACG
Source organism: Engraulis encrasicolus (assembly GCF_034702125.1). Classification (NCBI taxonomy): domain Eukaryota; kingdom Metazoa; phylum Chordata; class Actinopteri; order Clupeiformes; family Engraulidae; genus Engraulis; species Engraulis encrasicolus. The sequence continues at coordinate 33,156,688 of NC_085857.1, forward strand.
CCAAACAGGAAGTGAGCTCATATCTCAGCAACCCATGGTCGGAATCTTTTGGGAATCGTCACACACATTCTTGGCTATCCCATGACTCCCCACAAGAACTTTCAGGTCTCCAGCTCACTCGCTAGCGCCACCGGCAGGTCACACATCAAATTTCGAGGTATATTTCTGCTTGTAAAAAATAACTGTGCGTGTCTCTGACAGTCTGCCTGCTCGGCTCTTTCGGTTGCCATGGCGACTTAGGCGGACTTCCTGCTTGGCCCCGCATTGCTGCTTGCAGCTATATTTTGCTTTATGTGTTTAGATAACCTCCACTTCTCACATTTTCGTATTCTTTTCTTTTGCTTATTTTCACTGTAGATTTATTTTATTTTCAATATAAAGTAGCTCTGTCAAGGTCTTATTTTTTTTGTAGGGCATAGTCAGTATTTGAAGGAAACCTGCTTTTTTATTTTAAAAAGCGATGAAAAACCATCAGTCCTAACTCTTACTTGGCACAACTTTCTTGGAGCTAACGGACTAATGCTTTTTTTGGTCTTTAAGTTCAAACAACAAAGAAATGTATGTCTAAATACACAAAGCATCAGAATGTATCAACCCAAACCAAGAGATTACCCCAGATTTCACACTCTTGCAATGGTACTGTATGATACCCCTCATCCTGACTCATCACCCCCCAGACAACTCAACCTTACTGCGCTGTTGGGACCAACAGAAACCCCAAGAAAAAATGGGGTTCTCTTTCTAAGACCCTGTTAACACGTATATGGATTTTTTTTTCTCGCAAATGCATCCAATTGGGCCTCTTGTTTACTCCCTAATGGTTGTTCCAAAACGGATTTTGTTCCAAGTTGTTCTAAAACGGATATTTTTAAAATCTTTTGAAAACATCCTTTTTCACAATGGTGATCCATTGTGGGGTATCAAACGTCATCAATGTATGTAAATCTAAATGGATTTAAAAAAAAAAAAAAAGAAAGAAAAAATATCTGCATATGTGTAATTAAGGCCTTAGTTGGAGTTTGTTCTATAAGTTGGGGTTCTCTCTAAGTTGGGTTGTGTGGTAATGCAGGGCCTTACCTGGTGCCTATACCTTGAGGACCCAAGTCCTGATCCTACATATGTTTTCTTTTCATGTCTTTTCTGTTTTCTTTCTTTCTTTCTTTCTTTCTTTCTTTCTTTCTTTCTTTCTTTCTTTCTTTCTTTCTTTCTTTGTCCAGTTTTTGAGATCTTTGCTTTCGCTTGTGACAGCTAGCATTTCATTTTTTTTTTTTGTGTTTATGTGATTCCTTTATCTTCACACTTACACTTACGTAGATCCCCTCCCACCCATTGCATATGGCTGCGTACACTTTTTAAAAATTATTTATGGGAAGTTTGTTTTGTGTCCATCCTGATGGATGGGCCCATGAGCACAATGGACAGGAACACAACAGGTAACATAACGTAAAGCGCACAGGATGAGAAATACTACAAGGGTGTTTTACTTTTTCAGGTAGCGATAATAGGAATAGGACAGGGAAGTACACATATTTCTTGTCGAGCAAACCTCTATGATAGTTCTGAAATGGTTTTAGGTCATGTGAATTTTTGTTTGTTTTTTTGTTTGTCTTTCTTTTGAAACAGAAATGAACAAGATTGTCAGATGTTGATAAAGAAGTGGACGAGATAAGACAGGACACACGTACTATTATATATGATGTCTGATTTCACTCTCTTTGTGTACTGTACATATGTTTCCCCGTTCCAGGAGGATACTCAGAATTAAAATATATGTAAACATTTTAACAGCTCTGTACCACTCCAGAGCATCTTAAAAGATGAAGTCGAGAGAGACACCCTATCCTTTCTGTGCACATTTGGTGGGGGTTTTAGTGTAAAACCTCCACCGACTTCTTTTACTATTTAGAAAGCAAGCACAACACAGCTTAATTTTTTACTATGAAAAAAATGTTTAAGATGTTTAAGGGTAAAGAAGCTGAAAAGAGACCAAAAACATGTTAATGGCAATTTTTAGCTCCTTTGTTTTGGGTTAATACCACCTCATTCTCTTGAATCGATATATATATTTTTAATTTTCCCCTCCTCTCTCTTTTTTCAATTTCTGAAATGAACCAAGTTGTGCTAACACCTTTTTCCCCTCTTGCATCTATGTGAATGTTAACGTAAGCCAATCAAAGTTGATTGTTACAGACACATGCACCAATCGCCATCCTCCGCCTGGCCCCTGTCTCCTCCCACCCACGAGGAGGAAGGCGGAGCCGCATGACTCGGAAACTTCTTCCAAGCTGCATGCCACACTTTTTTTGTAAAACAAAAACAAACAAGCTAACAAAGAAATTAAGACATTAAAAAAAGATTGAAAATATGTGTTTGTTCCACATACCGTAGGCCAGCTTGTATGTTGCATGTACTTGTACAGTTTGCTCGTTCCTGATAATAAAGAGATGAAAAAATAACAATACTCGCAACAAGAAACAGAAGCCATTCGCTGTCACGCCTACACATACGGATCAACTGAGGTCAATATCATGCCCTACATCCCCATGCTGAATGTCTCTGAAGCTACTTTTGTTTGTTTTTGTTTGTTCTTTTTTTTTTCTTGAGCTGCTTTGATTGTCCGGCTATATTTTTTTTGTTGATCTTATGAGCCCTGTGACTAAATAATATACTCTCTTTGGTAGAACGTGGCAAAATGTAACCTCCCCCCCACACACACACATGCACACACACTCTCACACCACCACACAGATGCTGTATGTTTGTGTACATCGTAATTTACCTCAAAGAGGGGGGAGGTGAAGAAGACGTTAGCACTAAAACAATTGTGCTAATCGAGCCAGTCCCAGTTATACGTGTAATAACTAGCTGATAAGGATAGCCAATATATGACACATACAGTACTGTACATGTTAATGATACTAACTTCATATAGACGCACAGAAAAATCATTTATTCGTAAAAAAAATATGTTATATTGAATATGAGACAGACCAAATGACAACAACAACAGCAGCAGCAGCGGCAGCAACACAAATGTCTGGTTCTTGCTCGTATTCACAAAAAGGGTCCAAGTCTGATATTTAAAACCACACATTCCTGTCCTGTTCCGGACTGGAAGGTGAACAACAGGTTCACCAACAGAGGCAGGCAAGGTAGGTAAGACTGAGAGGTCAAAGGTCACCGCAAAGGGGGTCAAACATTTGTCCTGTTTAAAAAAGAGTTGAAGGCAGAGTTTGGTTATCTGTTTCAGATGGCTCTGTCGTTCACGTTGAATCCTGCCTGTCACTATGGTTACCTGTAAACATGTTTCATAATTAAGAAAAAAGGAGAAAAAAATGTTTTTCTTTTTTTTCTTTGTTTGTTTTTATGTCCAGTGAGGCTGTTTTTCTTTATTCTTTTTTTTGGTCAGTATTATTGGATAGGAATAACAAAAATAATAATGATGATGAATTTAAAAAAAAAAGATTGTTTACAATTAATGTGTTTCACTGAAAAGAGAAAATATGATTAGAAAAAAAATCACTGCAACATTTTTGTTTGTATACAGATGTGGCTCAAATGATGTGTATGTTTTATATTTAAAAAGAGTTCATTTTTATTATTTACAAATAAAAAAAAAAGTGTGTGGAAGAAAAACAATCTCGTATTCATCCCTTCCCTCTTTTTTTGTATGAACGCGATGCCATGTGTGTTACGGTTGTACACTTGAACACAAGGGGCCAATTCCGTTATCCAATCTCCCGTCCTCCCTCGTGTTTGTGGCCTCATGATGATGTCGCAAGACGTGATGAATGATAGAACTTTACTTCAATATCTTGCAAAAGCACAATTCAAGAGCTCTTTTCCAAAACGCTATATCCACCATTTTTGACTTTTTGCATTTTAACATTGGAATTGACAGTTAAGAGGTCCTATCATATACAGTATGTGTGAATTCTTGCCATTCAAATGTTTTGAGAACATACTTTAAAACCTCTACAAAAATTTATTTTGCAATGCATTTCAGTGGAATGCCAAATACAAAAATGTAAATTTCCCAACATTCTGTAAAATGGATATATCTCATTTTGGAAAAGAGCTCTTCAATTCAAAGGTCATTTACTCATTTTTAATCAGAATGGGGAAAAGTCCCCCAAAAGTTGCTGCTCCCAGGGTGGACAGACCAACCCCTTGTGCACTTCACAAAGAAGCTTCATGCCATGGTGGTGTGTGCTAGAATGTACTCATGCATAAACCAGAGTTGTTAATTAAGTGCTCCAGGTAGTCCAATTGCTTGCAGCAACTATACCCAGAGGTGAAAGTAGACGGTTGTGCACAGGTGTGCAGTACCAGTATAGAGTTTACAGCTGGTGCGCAGTACCGGTAAGAGCATAGGTTCAATGCTGTCCAAAATCCCACATGTGGTAAGGATATTGTTGCGCTCTAGATGTTAAGAAAAGTAACTAGGTGCGTGGACCCAAAATAAGTAAGGTATAAGGTTGGAGCAGGTTCGCACACTAAACAAGACACAAAGGTCAAGCACAAGGAGTTTTTTTATTTGAGCAGGGTAGAGCAGACGTTTCAGGCTGTTGTCATCATCAGTGCTCTCTGTGCTCTGTCCAAAATCCCACATGTGAAAAAGTAAGGTCTGCTACTGTTGCAGCAGAAAGCACATACAACCACACTATGCCACTTGAGGCATGTCCTCCAATGAAGACACACCCGAAATACTGTAGTCATGCAATGATTATAAATATGTAATGCTCATGTTTATTTATTTTTTGTTCCTTGTTTAATTGCGGGGGGTGGTGGGGGGTAGCACTGGTAAGAAACGGAAAACTACTTTCATCCATGACTATATCGTTCAGAAAACAGCAACTATACGGTACCTTTCAGACAACAGTGACCATTAATGAGAATCTTTGCCTGATATATTTACATCCCACACATTGCTCCACATTTTAAGCATTTATCTGCTATCACCTGTAGTATATAGTGCCTCTTAGATATAGAACATTGATGCACTGATGTGCATATTCCTCACCCCACCTCTCATCGTTTTATATTACACCTCTCAACACAGTTCTCGCTGTCATTCTCTCACTCCCTTTGTGCCTCTGTCTGTCTGTCTGTCTGTCTGTCTGTCTGTCTGTCTGTCTGTCTGTCTGTCTCTCTCTCTCTCTCTCTCTCTCTCTCTCTCTCTCTTTCTCTCTCTCTCTCTCTCTCTCTCTCTCTCTCTCTCTCTCTCTCTCTCTGTGTGTGTGTGGGGGGGAGGGGGGTGCGCGCGTGTGTGTGCATATGTTGTGTGTGTCTGTCGCTCTCTGTCATTCTGTTTCTCACTATCTCTGTATGTCTGTCTGTCTCTCTCACTCTCTCTCATTCTCTCTCTCATTCTCTCTCTCTATGTATCTCTCTCTCTATATGTCTCTCTCTCTCTCTCTCTCCTCCTCATAAACACTCCATCTGTCTGAGACAGTAGAGGACTTCCACATGTCGCCTACAACATCTGCTGGCAACATCTTGACCTCTAACCCCTTAACCCTGTGACCCTTCAACTGAAGCACATGACCCATGCATGGAGCACGGAGTCTGGAGGAAGTGAGGGGCACAGCTTAAGGTCACCATGGTGATGATGTCTATCTAAATGTACACAGGAAATGGCTCTCCGGTACAAGTCCAGCAGTCTAATCACAAGTCTTCTTGTGGCCAGAGGAATAACAATAAATGGCTTGTATGTCTATATGTACTGTAGGCCTATGTATGTACAGTGTGTAGGCCTATGTGTTTGTGTATTAGGCCTACTATGTAGCCTATGTGTGTGTATGCATGTATTATTTTATGATTTGTCTTTTTTTGTTTTGGTGGGGAAAATACTGTAGGCCTATGACAAAAATTCTTTGAAAGTCTTTCAACTATTTCATGATTCAAGGTATTATTCTATTCCCCCTATTGATGTGTTGGTATTGCCAGCCGGAAATCCACAGTAGCCTACAGTCGAATCAGAAGTGTGTTACACTATGTAAATGTGTCTGGTCATAAGATGCAGTGGATTTCCATTACCAAAAAAATCCACTAGAGGGCACAGTTTTGCAAGAATAACTACCTGAATTTCCAAAGACATGGTACATGAAGTGTCAATAGTAGGCCCGACTGGGAAACTTATTTGATATGAAAGCGATAGGCCCTATGTACATGCTGATAGCGCATCTCTCAGTTCGTGATTATCTCAAAACAGCAACATGGATTCAGTCAACATGCCTTCAGCATTTGGAAAGGTAGCTTGTAATTATTTCTATTTTAAACAGCCTAAAGTTCTCACAAGGTGTCTCTTACTCAAACAGTTTAATTTCCATATCCCTGTCATGGAACAGAGAGCAGTGGATGGCGGGAAAGACTTTTGGATAATTAGGTAATTTCCTTTTGTAGCCAAGAAGATCTTGCACAATTCATCTACACACATCCACAAGCTCAATGCAATAGGCCTGAAGAAATGACGAGGAACAATTGTGGGGTACGAGCCTGGAATTTTGAGCGTGCCAGAGGTGCTAAATGTAAGTTACCGTAGATGTAGGCCATTTGCAGACTTCAAAAGCAGAAGTTAGGCTACACTTAAAGTCTTAGTGCTTCGAGAGTCATTCAGTCATGACACGGTTAAACAAATCAGGCAATTTGCTTATCACGTAGTGAAACGAAGCGCCCTACAGGCTACCCAAGAAAGAGACGAAAATGAAAGAAACTTGCAAGGTAGGATACTAAGAAAATATGCATTTAAAAAAAAATTGCATTTTTGTAACAGTCCTATGGGAAACCCAGTAGCCTAATGCACGGCCTGATTATAAATGAGCTGTTACCAAAATGACAATGACCAAATCATGATGTATTACCAAAGGCCAGTTGTAGGCCCTGGTATAGCGGTGTTGTAGGCTACTATGACAATAAATGTTGTTCAGTGACTAATTCATCGTTCTGCTGGTGGAATGGCGCGCATTATGGGTTACTCGGCCGTAGGCTATTATTAGAGTGTGCACAGCTTCATCAATGTCCCTGTTCATAAGGAGAGGAAGTCGGGGGTGATCAAAGCTATAAGTCCATGGAGTAAATAAATGGCGATATAATAATACAAAAATACTACTGAACCTGCATCTTCACAAAACGCCATTAATTAATTGGGCAAGATTGGGCGCGTCGCCAGCGACCAAATTACAATAACATCAAGCGTTTTTTCTGCACAGAAATAGGCTAGGAGTACACCATGGCGGCATGAACAAAATTGCCAAATCTACAGCCGTTCTCGGCTGTCGATAGTAGACTAACTACTCACTCATAATAGCCTACATGAGCTCTACAACACATAGAACTTCACAAAGTACACACACCACGTGATTCCACTTAACAACATGATTATGTCCATGTTGTTGTGGATCATGCGTAAAACTGTCAATTAATTCACTGCATTGAAAACGTCAGTGCTGAGAGTGAAAAAAAGGGAAGACATTTGTGATGACCATCAACATGTTAATCTAAAAATCGCCCGCTGGACTGCTTTTACTTCCTGTGAGCGCGCGCTTTGCAACCTGACTGAGCGCGAGAGCGTTCTTGGTTGGTTCTGCCAAGACTAGCCAGCGGTCTTCGTTTATCGCGTGCTGTGATATTCTGGATCAAAGTTGGACAGTACGCTGTTGCCTCAACATATCAGTGGGCGATTATTTACACTTTGCGCTGGACAAACATGTCAGTGGGCTACATCTTCAACAAACTAAGAGGAAATAAAAATAGATGCGTGGAATACAGTGACGAAATACAGTGAAGCGCGCGCAGTCTTGCCATCGCGACAGCGTGTGGACTATTCACTTGCGTAAATAGTGTTATTAATGCATCTGTGTTGGGGTTACGCGGGAGAAAAACGAGAGCTGTCATTATTTTTCTTGGTGAATTCATTTTTTCCCCCGTTTTTTCAGACCGTTGCGCTTTAGTGACACACGCATGACCCAGGCACTCTCAGCTTTTCTTCAGCCGGCACCGGTTATGGTTATGCCATGCCCCGCAACCACAGCGGAGATGAAGGCGGCCCAGGGCTCTGGATGAAGACTTCACCCAGGGGGAACTCCACCACCGAGGGCTACAGCTTGAAGGATGTGGAGTCCGGCACCGGCAGAAGGATTATGAACCACAAGTCGAGATCTGGGGACGGCTTGCTGTCAGCCGCGGCTGGCGCAGGTGCGAGCGGCTTGGAGAGCCACCGGGGGAAACAGGGTGCCCGTCTCAGCCTGCTGGGAAAGCCGCTGGTGTACAGCGCGCAGAGCGGCAGGAGGAACGTGCGCTATCGGCGGCTGCAGAATTATCTCTACAACGTTCTGGAGAGACCCCGCGCTTGGGCTTTTGTATACCACGCGTTTGTGTAAGTGCACGATGTTTTTTTATATATTCTTTCCATTATGGCTACCTCTGCTAATTTTAGCGCTGGACCGTCCACTCCACCTGTTGATGCGTAGAGTTACCGGAGGTAATAGCCAGCTTCTTGTTGTGTTATCTGCCACTTGTCCAAAGTCACCTAGCGCTGGTGCAGTACTGTGTTTGTATGCGTGTGACTTTTTTTTCATCACACTGGAAACGTAGGCCTATAAAAATAACAGGTATAAAAAGACTTCTGAAGTCTGTGTGTGGGTGTCGGCAATCCACATGGGCAGCACTTAGTGAATGTTGAAGTGCCTCCTCAACCCTGCTGTGTTCGTTATCTCGGTGTTTGATGGTAGGCTACCTCTCTGCCCCCGTTGCCCACACCACCACACTGAGTCATCTCGGCCGAACGCGACTCCCTCGTACATAATTAATTGAGAGACACCCGAAGTTATGATGAGTGTGGTGTGGTGTGGTGTGGCAGTCTAATCTGGTTATAAACTCGGTTGATTCCATGGTTCGTTTCTGTTCCACTCTGCAATTTGCCTCTTGTGACTCTGTGCCTTGTTGCAAAAAGAGAGAGATGTTTTATGGTGAAGCACAAGTGTGTGTGGTTGGTTATTGTGATGCTGTGTTGTCTTGAGATGCGTTTGGGACTCCTTACTGGATTACTACTGTACTACTGGATTGATCTTGCTTACAATAGCTCCCTCAGGCATGCTGCTTACAACCTCTGGTGCAGTCATGCCGGCACACACGCACACACACACACGCGTGCACACACACACACACACACACACACACACACACACACACACACACACACACACACACACGTGCGCGCGCACGCACACACACACACACACACACACACGTGCACGCATGTACGTTCACACACACACATGTGCGCGTGCGCGCACACACACACATGCATACTGTACGGAAACGCACACACACGCTATGACAAACAGGGCAATCATCCTCTTCACACCTGCGTATCCTAAAGCAGAGCATTTTGGACTGCAGGCTAAGCACATCGCCAAATGGCAATCATTTCTTTGGTCTCTCCAGGCAGTGGTTGGAACAATGTGTGTGTGTGTGTGTGTGTGTGTGTGTGTGTGTGTGTGTAGGTGTGTGTGTGTGTAGGTGTGTGTGTGTGTTGGCATTTGCTCCAGATACAAGGCCAGGTCCCTCCAGCCTTGGTGGTAGGGGCCCCATTGTGTCCTCAGGCCAGTCTATCAGTAGGCTACCATACCCTGGGGCCATGTATACAATTGTTCCGCCACTGTCTCCAGGTGTCAGTGTAAATTCTGATGCCCCCCCCCCCGGGGGTAGGATCATGTCCGCTAAGACCTTAGCTGTTGGTGTAACGGGTAGCGGGTGGTGGAATGTCGCTAAACCAGAGTTCTTAACATCACCTGTCGGCAGGTGGCCGTGTGTTGTTGCTGACTGTGGTGATGTGAAATATCCGAGGGCCGTTAGAAAGTGCTCGCAGGTGTCTTCTGTTGTTCACGTGTTAAGGCTGTTATTAGGATGAAAGGCTGCAATAAGGGGTTAAATGAGCTCTCATCTGTTCTGGGAAACTGTCTCTTTCTCAGAAATGCTACAGAATGGGCCGTTAGTTTCAGCCTGATTGAATCCGAATAAGAGAGTCAGGGCAGTCATGGGTGGTTTCGGCGTCAGACCTGTAGCCCAAAGGTTGCCGGTTCGATTCTCGACCCGCCAGGTTGGTGGGGGCAGTAGTTAACCATTGGGGTGCCCTCCCTTGGGGTGCCATTGGTGGCTGCCCCCTTGCACGGGTGGGGCATAGAATGCAATTTTGTTGTGTACAGTGTGCACTGAATACTTGTGTGCTGTGTCACAATGACAATGTTGTGAGTTTCCTAGGTAGACTTTCTTCTCACTTTCAGATATCTCTTTTGTCAATATTTGCACATATAAAGAATTTGCTTAGAGCTTTTTGCTTGGGCCCTCCAGTGATGCATTCAATTCACAAACACACAGTAAGCGCACTATATGCATATCATGCATCATCTCTGTGTAACCTACATTAGAGCACACTCACTCACTACACGAAGCAAAACACCGTAGTGGGCCGATAAAAAACAAAAAGTGCTTTTCTCCACCTTGCGCTCTTATTGTAAGATGTGTGTGTATGTGTGTGTGTGTGTGTGTGTGTGTGTGTGTGTGTGTGTGTGTGTGTGTCTCTCTCTCTCTCTCTCTCTGTGCGTGCGTGCGTGCGTGTGTGTGTGTGTGTGTGAGAGCGTCCACAGAGTGTTGCTCCCAGGAGTCTGAACTTTTTGAAATATGAGGATGTTAAGCATAAAAAGACAGCACACTTTTCTCTGTGTAAAATCAGCTGACTTCTTTGAAGTCACGCTGTTAGCTTTGTGGTTTCCACCGCGAGGCTAGCTCTGTGCTGTAGAGACTACTCCTTTCATGTTTCAGTCTACATCCATGGACACACGCCGCGTTTTGAAGATCAACCGGAGTGCAGTCTGATGCACATATAAACTCTATAATATTACTACTTATATATGCCTATTTGTACTGTAGAATACAGTGCCGGAACAATTGCACACAGGCCCCCAGGGCAAACCATGCATGCATCCTGCCATGTTCACGATAAGGCCCCCAACACCAATACAGGAGGCCCCCGGGCCCCGGGGCAAATGCCCTGCATGTCCTCCCTATAGTAGAATATAGTATAGTAATTACAGTAGGCCTACAGTATTAGTAGGGCTGTAACGATACACTCAACTCACGATTCGGTTCGTATCACGATTTTTGACCTACGGTTCGATACACCCCACGATTTCTGAAATGTATCTCCACTGAAGTTTGGAAACACTATCACATCAAATCATCGTAAGGTTGTTTTCTGGACTAATGGGTAATAAAACTTTGAAAGGGCGTATCACGATACTGCGTCCTTGTATCACGATACAGTATCGTGACTCTGTGTATCACGATTTCTCGGCTCAATACAATATCGTTACAGCCCTAAGTAATAGTAGAGTAATGCATAAACATTGTTGATGTTGAAGGAAATCCAGGTGTCTAACATCATCTGCAAAAAAAACACACATTACACAAATCAAACATATTGCACACATCTGCACACAGACTGTGCAACACACATTCACTTATAAAACACATCAAACATTTTCTACTCCATTAGACTGTCAGTACTATAAAGTGTATTCTTTTGTATGTTGCAGTTACGTAACAGAATACATGTGTTGTGTGTTTTACATACTGTGTGACCTTCCTTGAATGTTAGATTGCAGCGCTAGGCTATTTTTATGTCATGTGCGAAGCAGATGCAAACATGTCACCAACTGTCGCTGACTTACTATGCCAGCGCAGCACATGGTGATAGATGTGATTTGTGCTCCTTTTTTTATGACATCTTGACTTTCCATATGGTTACTCTGAGGATTCAGGATACCAGCATGTGCAGTGCGCACTAAAACCTGCTGACACACACGCACGCACGCACATGCGCACACACGTACGCACGTACGCACGCACTCACACACACACACACACAACGGCATGGCACACACACACGCACACACACACACATAACACAAGCACACGCACACGCACATACACACATAACACGCACACGCACACGCACACGCACACACACACACACACACACATACACACGAGCACGGCAACATGGCAGAGAGAAGCCCTGTAATGACTTCATGGTAATGCCTTGTTAAAAATTGTCACGAAAATGATCATTCAGGGGCCATACGAGAGCAGGTCTTTCATACTCATACTACATTGGGGAGCTGGTAATGCTTGCACAGCAGTTCCTTGAAAGGGTAGTGCGTATAGCAGTCAAGAGTTCTCTGTTCATCTGCAGAGAAATTAGTCAAGGTGGGAAGTTAGATTGTATAATCAGACACATTTTACTGTCATGATTGGAAAGGAACAGTATGTTGTCTTATTTCTTATGACATTTGATGTGCTGCTGCATCCCCCCCCCCACACACACACTACAAAACAAAAAAACCCTCACATTAATGCTCATTCTGATTCACACAAGTAGGCCCACTGTTCTGTAGTACCACAAGGGCTACCAGCAAAGCACAAACATCAGTTCCCACAGTTGTGAGGGTAGCCATGGCTCAGTGGTTAGAGCGCTGGCCTTTAGATCGGAAGGTTGCAGGTTCAAATTCCACCCTTGCCAACACCTTTATCCATGGTTGAAGTGCCCTTGAGCAAGGCACCTAACCCCACATTGCTCCAGGGCCTGTTACCAATACCCTGAACCTAAATAAGTGTAAGTCACTTTGGATACAAGCATCAGCTAAGTGTAATGTAGTAGGCCTAGTTAAGGCGTTTTATGCTTGTGTCAAATCCATGCTTACTCTTTTCTTTCAATTACACAGGGGGTAGCTGTGGCCTTAGATCAGAGTGTTGGAGGTTCAAGTCCCACCATTCCACTCCACTATCACACTCCATGGCTGAGGTGCCCTTGAGCAAGGCACTACACCCACACTGCTGCAGGGGCTGTAACCAATACCCTGTACTAAAATAAATATAAGTCACTTGGATGAAAGTGTCAGCTAAGTGTGACATGAAGTAATGGCAAAGTTCATCCTGTATAAGTGACGTCACTAGGCCGCCATCTTGTTGTTGACGCCTTCGGGGTGCTATTTCGCGATTAGTGAGACCAGATCTGAGAGTCAATGGGAAGAGTATAGGACGGGAGGGAAACCAGCGGTTGTGAAAACCATATGGTTGAAACCACCGTGAAAAACTGATCAATATACGTATATCAATACTTGGTTGTGTCAAAAAATAAAGCTTTTTAAGCCACTTTTCTCACGTTTTTTTTTTTTGACAGAGCGCAGGCGCAGTATTTCCATAACGGCAGGAGAGCAACGGCTTTTCACAACTGAGCATGCGCAGAGAACAGTCCTTAGGTCTGCCTAAAGGGGGATTTCCCCCCCCTTCCCCCTTGCAAAAGTAGAACCCGGAAACAATGGGCCAATGGAACCTCTCTCTCTCTCTACTCTCTCTGACTGACAGGTCTCCTCCTACCTAAATCGTCTCTGGTAATGTCATGTAATGGATAGGCTACTCAGTAGCCGTTACTGTAACTGTGACTGTAACTGTAGGACTATGTGTTGGGGACTTGGAAGTCCAAACTGTTCACCCACTCATTAATGTAATTGTGCCTCAAGAAGGAGTACATTAATGTAGCTCACAACCTCGTGTTCTTGTAGGCTGTGATAAACAAGTGAGCATCGTAGAAAACAGCTTGTCTTTTATTGCTTGTTGCGACTCGCTGTCAGTCAGAATTAGTCCGGTTTCACATGGTCTCGAATACTACACGCCATGTGCAAAGACGTCCACAAATGCAGGGTGAAGGAAGGCAGTAAAGTCAGCCTTTTTGAAAAGCCCACGCTGTCATGTACGGTTAGAAGAGCTTAAGTGGCAGACTGCATTAAAAAGTCACATTATGATCTTAATAAGCTCTCAGATGTAACTGCTTAGTATAGCCTGAAAAAACAGCAAAGCACAGCACAGTCCAGTGACGCTAGTACACATTTTTTTCCCTTTAATATGTGTAAATGGTTTTTAAAAATATATATCTTTTCATTATTATGTGTAAAGTGTCTACGTCTGGAACTATGTGAAGGGTGCCATTTTGATCAGGACTCCCTGGCAGAAGAGACGCTTAGTCTCACTGGGACAATCCTGGCTAAATCAAGGATAATAATATATTTTTTTTAAAAACATGTCATGCATTCAAATGGTACATGTAAGATTGGGATTGTTTTGACGCGCATTTTATAGTAACAGAAGACGCACTGTAATTAAGCCTCGTTGGCATGGTTGCCGCCAACCGCTTTGAGATGTTGCTGCTGTGGCTCTGCTGCAATATTACGTAAGGTTTCATTTCAGTAAGCTCACATACCCTGGCAAGGAAAAAAACATCTTTTTTTCTGAGGAAGTAAAGAAAAAATCATGAACTCTTCATTCAAATTCGTCATTCTGGGAATGTGTTTTGATGTCTAGCATAATAGCAACATCATGTCCCTGTGGGCATTATGTGTATTTATGTAAGCTACTTGACACCTTAATTTCCCCCTGGGGATCAATAAAGTTAGTCTACTCTACTCTACTCTACTCACAGCTATTACACTGTAACTTGCATGCATTTTAGTGTAAGGTTTCAGTAAGAATTTCTGTGAACCTGTAAACAGTGCAAAAGGAAGTGCAAGGAAGTCAGAAAAGAAAGAAAGAAAGAAAGAAAGAAAGAAAGAAAGAAAGAAAGAAAGAAAGAAAGAAAGAAAGAAAGAAAGAAGCACAAATCTTCATTTCAGGGATGTGGAAGTGGCAAACCATGTGACTTGAATGTTGCCACTGTGGCTTGAGGGCCTGTTATGAGAGAACGTGTGTTTGCTTATTTCCTTGTAACTCAACTTCCTGTGAGTTTTTTTTTTTGAGTTGGGCGCCAAAGTGTAGAAGTCTGAAGTGAGCTACTGTGTGTAACAGGAGAGAGACCCCAGAGAGAGAGAGAGAGAGAGAGAGAGAGAGAGAGAGAGAGAGAGAGAGAGAGAGAGAGAGAGAGAGAGAGAGAGAAAGAGAGAGAAAGAGAGAGAGAGAGAGAGAGAGAGAGAGAGAGAGAGAGAGAGAGAGAGAGAGAGAGAGAGAGACCCCTCCCCCCTCACCACTATAACCTCTCTCTCTCCCTCTCTCTCACACTCTCAATCTCTTTCAATCTCTCTCTCATTTCTCATGTCTTTCATTCAAGTAGCTGACTAACGTCTCTGTCACTAGTTTTCGCTGTGCCCCCTCCCACCTCTCCTCTAACTTTCAATGTATTTAATTTGTTTCCGTTTACTAACTGACTCTGTCATTTCTCCACCCCGCCCCCAGCCCCCTCTCTCTCTCAGTTTAAATGCAATTCAGCTCATCTTGGTCTATTGGAATGACAAGTATGTCGGGCCAACCAATACATGCCTTCATGTAGCCAATCAGGCCCTGGCTTGCAAATGCAAAAAAATTAATAAACAACGAAAACAACATCTCTCTTTCCATCTCCTTAGTTCCTCCCTTCCCTCACTCTTCTTTTGCTCACTCTCGCTCTCGCTTTCATACACACACTCTCTATGTTACCTCTCTGAACACACTTGCTATTCATACCCCAGTCTGTCTTGTCCTGTCGGAGGAATAGTATGTCTGTGTGCGTCTGAGTGTGTGTGTGTGTGTGTGTGTGTGTGTGTGTGTGTGTGTGTGTGTGTGTGTGTGTGTGTGTGTGTGTGTGTGTGTGTGTGTGTGTGTGTGTGTGAGAGAGAGAGTGTGTGTGTGTGTGTGTGACTAGTTGTGGGTATTGGTGGGTATAGGTTTGTGTGGCTATGAAGGAATAGATAGACGGACAGTTATACAGACAGACAGACAGACAGACAGGCAAACGTGTAGATTGCAGACAGACAGACAGACAGACAGACAGAGCCTGGACACACGCGCCACACTCACACACTTGAGTTTGGCTGATGGCCCCAGAGGGACCGCCTGTCAGGAAAAGCTGTTGTGTCGAATTACAACACAGACTCTAAAGTGTCCCTTAACACAACCGCATCTACTGTACTTCTACGCTCCACCAGATCTCCCCAGATAGCAAGCCAGGGGTGCATTTCTCAAAACCATAGTTGCTAACCATGTGAGCTACTTTGTTGTTTGCAATGCAATTTGCCATTGGCAACTACCCAAGTTGCTAACTGGCTAACAACTACGCTTTCGAGAAACGCACCTCAGGGATGGCAAACGCCAAGGTATGCTAAACAGTGATGAACGTTTGCTCCTTTCAGCCTGTTAAGACACTGCATTGTACATTTGCTGCTACCAGAATGGCCATGACCAAGTCGTAGTTCATAACGGCCCTGTGTTATCTCATAGTGTTGTAGGACTATGGTAGTTTACTTTTCAATGTCTATTACATACAAGTGTTCCACTGGTGGAACAGCGTTCGTTCATTATGGGGCAATAGAATGTCCAATAGAGTGATTAGCCCCCACCAGATATTCCCAGTTGTCCAGCCAGGTGACGGGAGACACAAAGGCACACTGTAATCAAACAGTTATCAAATTTCGCTCCTATGTTTTCCTAGCCTGATAAACCAGCCTAAATGTGAGACCGGAGTAATTTAGTCTGGCCCCGATGAACGATACCTCGGACCATTGCTGATGAGAACAACCTGTTGTTTTTTCAAACCGTGCCGGCGCTCTGACCAATCGGCGATCTTTGCCCTTGATGTGCTTTCCCGACGGTGTCGCAAGCTTCGTCGTCACTCCCTCAAAACCCCGCCCGCGTTGATTCAAAACAAATCTCTGCGTTGTAATCGGTTTTGCCAGACTCAGGGCACAGTGTTCAAAACGTTCTCAGATCCGAGGCCAGACCCACTCGCAGCTGAAAAATGACGCGCCCAGCGGGTGGAGCTGATTTACCAGGCTGATGTTTTCCACTAAGAAAAGTCCACTACAGTCCCTGCCGTGACTTAAGTGGTAGGGCACTGCACTGCTACACCGGCGACCCGGGTTCTATCCCAACCTGGGTCCTTTGCCGGCCCTTTCCTGTCTCCCTGTCCCCACTTGCTTCCTACCTCTCTACCTGCCCCCCTCTCGCTAACCCACACCAGATATGAAGAGTTCAGATGCAAAAACCCCTAACTCCATTTCTGAAGACCTGCACTTCTATATTTTTAGAGAACCCCGTTGTTGGTTTGGTTTACATTCATGTACTTGATAATACATATAAATAGTTATGTTACATAAATAAATAAAAAAAAAGTGCAATTTTGACAGCTTTGTATTAAATAAAAATGAATTAAGATTGTTTTCTGAAATGGCACTTAGGGGGTTTTGCATCTGAACTCTTCATATACAGATATCATGCCAGGGACCAGGACTACCCACCATGTACACTAATCAAATTTAATTATTTTTATTATTTTTTTTACTAACACTGTAGGTACACCCCAGATATCCAATAAATCATTCCAGGTTGGGACTGCACGCACCCTAAAAGTGGTTTTTATTTTCTTTGACTCTTAAAATCCAAATACACCCCACATATATCTCCACTATCACTCCCTGGTCCTATCATTGCACACACGCACGCTAAAGCAATAATCAAATTGTATTATTGATCATTTATTTTCTCCTTTCAAATGCCGTAACTAACCCCAACATGATATT
>NC_085857.1:33179290-33186790 GCF_034702125.1 Engraulis encrasicolus
AGTCAAGCAATTTCAGATGATCTTGTCAACCAAGACCATAACACATTAAGGAAAAAAACAAAACAAAACAAAAAAACTTGATAAAGGGCACTTTTTGTCCAGGAGTGCAAAGGGGCAGGGGCTGTAGCACCACCTCGTCCAATTCACCGTTCCGCAAATGCCTTTCCCCTTAGTAACGGTTCCTATGTCAGTCAAACACGCTCATCCTCCAGGCTCTCAGCATTGAAATGAATGGAGGACTAACACATTTTCACCCCTGCCAATATCGGCTTTGCCCAAAGAAATCACAAAACGGTAATATATCTGATCGAAGCAGACGAAAAGGTCTGCAATATGCCTATGAAGGCTACATCCATGACATTACATGCCGTGTTCGCAGCCAGTAAAATCAGGTCAGGATGGAGGGTAAAGCATTGACACTGAATGCATAGGGACTGAAACGTAGCAAACATGGTGATTGTCTTTCCAATCAAAGCTGCCCTGTTATTACGGAGAATCAGTAGTTTGACAGATCTGACACCCGACTACATAACAAACATGGCGGCCGTTGAGTGTGAAACTTCAAAAAATGCAATTTTTTAGGGCATCATCCGGGCACTTGGTATACACTTGATTTTGCCAGGATTAGATATGAGACGCATTCCACAGTACATACTCAAGCACAGTGCGGAAAGGGCAGTAAGTACGGAATTCGGAACAGGCCAAGTGTCACACACTGTACTGTAGGTAGAGTAGCCTATGACCCACGACTCCGGGCAGAAATGTCTCACACTATCTTCTTTTTATTGTTCTTTGCCCCATGTCCATTTCACAAAGTTCCCCAACTCACCCAAACCCATAGACATTTGTGTCCCCTGACCATTAAAAAGGAAAGGGAAAGGTCTTGGAAAGTTTTCTGCTGACTGGGCAGAGTTGTAGTCAGAGGGGGGGCAAGGTAGGTACTCTGCTGTCTCTGCAGGGCTGGAGTAACACACAACACAGGCTAGATATGGCTGCACCCTAGGGCCCCCCCCACCTGCCGGGGGGGCCCTGCTGGGCCAAAAGTTTAAAAAAAAAATGCAGAATTGTGGCAAGATGCAATACTGAAAAAGTAATTTGTTGTGTTGAGTACTGTTGGTAGACATGTTATCCCTAATTCCTAACTTGTAATTATGGCACTAAGTAAATTTGTCGCAACATTTGTCTTCTGGGTGGAGGTTGGTTGGGTAGCCCAGGGGCCCCAAGCCATCTTAATCCGGGCCTGTGGAGCTGCTCAGTTCTGCCTATGCCAGCAGCAGCAGTGCTCTTAAAGATCTCTGTGGAAAACTTTCTTTTTGGCGTATGATCAGCACTACGGTAGAGTGCACTGCAAGGAGGCAGTGGTCACAGCAGCACGCAACTGCTCCTCACGCATGCCCACCTAAGGTCATTGACCCTAGATTTAGGGGCAGAGTTGCTGAGGGAGAAATAGGGCCCGGACACTTTTGGCTTAAAGGGGGCAGGACTGACTCACCGGTGGGCCCCGCGCTCTTGTGGGTCCCTATTTTCAGAAATGTAATTAAAAATATATATAATAATTTCTGAAAATAGGGGCTCAAGAGGGTGTGTGTCCACTGGGAAATGCCCGCTATGCCAGATGGCCAGTCCAGCCCTGTTGAAGGGTGATGTATGATCATACCCAGAGGTGTCATACCCATCTTTAGAAAGTTAGAAAAAAAACTGACTGAACATGATTGAATTCCAAAAATGACTGAAAGACTGAAAGTGACTAATGTGTGAAAAGTTTTTTTTGGGTCAATTGACATAGGAATGTGAGGGCAGTTCTACTGTAGGTAGTGGCTGTGATCACGCTGACACACAGCTGTGACTCCAGATTGCATGCCTCAAGCATGCCACCCTACGGTCACTGACCTGAGGTTGAGGGGGTAACCTTAGATCAAAACAGCAAATCGCATTTCCATCTTTTGAAATAAAAAAGAAAAAAAGATATATGGGTAGATGACGTGACGTGTAAATTTTGCTGTCGCAGGCTCTTAAAATTAAGTAAATTCATGCTTTCAAAATTGTCAATGCTTTAAATGATTAAACTAATGTCGTTGTTGTGAAAAAGTAATGTGTAATAGATACAGAGCTTAAATAAGTATACTTCATTTTGAGTCAAATGTCACATTTGTCCTATGGTGTGACTGAGGCAAGCCTGGTGCTCCATATTAAAACATTTTTAAATAAATAATCAAAGCTCAGTCATTTGTCTAAACAACCCTGGCATGTTTTTCAAGGTGTCTATTTTAGCAAGTGGCAATGCTTAATTTTTTTCCTGTTTTTCTGAGACCGTATGGACTTATGAAACTTTGTCGCAGAAAACAATGTCCTGTGGTGTGACATCATATTTTTGGTTAATTCTGTGGATAATTATCTATTGTTGAAGCTCCAGCGGTACATAAATTGTGACTTTAGACCCTTAAGAAGCCAATGGCAAGGGTGGATTTTAGATTTTTCTCTCAGAGTTCTTCAGTCAATCAATTATGTTTTGCTACCACAAGATGTATTAGTTTTGTAGTCCTTTGGTGTGACAGCCATAAAATACATTTTGACAATAGTGTATATTTTTCATATTTTTTTCTTATGTAGATGTATGAAAATGCATCTTACTAAAGGTGAAATTGTATTTCAGTTGGCAACGACATGGCTTTAAATTAACTCAAAAGCTCAAAAGTCCTATGGTGTGATGGTAAAAGTCCTATGGTGTGATGGTAAAAGTCCTATGGTATGACACTTTGGAGTATCACACCAAAGGACAAACAGGTCACACCAATGGACTAGATATTTGAGAAATAGCTTTTAAAACAACTGGTAGTACATATTTTTTTTTGTTTTGTTGTTTGACTAGATAAATATTGTGTATTCAAATTATTTATTCCTTTATTGGCCTTTGGAATTTATACTTTGATGCATTGTTGATGAATATTTGCTGTTGATTTTAGATACTGTCAAATTATATAAAATGTCATTAATGGTGCTTTGAAACCATAAAATATAACGGTAACAGTGAAGGAAAGATCAGTGAGAGAGTATATAGAGGAGTATAGATGAATAAAGTATGCTGTGGAGAGCTCAATATACAGCATAAATGTGCTGTCCAGCTTGAGATACCAAACAGGCACTGGCCACTACACACTACAGGTTCAATGGTGTGACAGTCATAGCATACCTACAAAAGTGTGATGGTCATGCCAAGGTCACACTTCAGTATGAGTCTTATGAGCTCTGCAGGTTACATTTAATGACCGCATGGCTGTCATTAAGAGTTACGATAGGCTGATAATCGACGATTCAAAGACTTATAAGTGTAAAGTGTAGGTCCATATTGACTTCAACATTATATTATGATCAAAAGACAAAATAATCATGTTGATATATTTGTTTCTGGCTCAGTTTTACATTTCTGTCCTTTAGCGTGACATGAATGTCCTACGGTGTGACATGTTTTAAACGCTCAAATATTTGTTTGAGCTAAACAATATGTTTGATAAACACTGAATATTGCATTAGGGAAGAACAAATTATCGTCCCTGAAAAGTTAGTATAAATTCGGACAATTTTGAACATTTAAAAGAAAGATATCCCTGTTTTCCCTCGAAGGTTTCTAATAATCTCACATCTAATGGGGAAAAAAAATTCTCATTAAATTAAGACTTTAAAAAATTGCAATAAATATGAAGAGTGTAGCAATGTACATAAAACTCCATCAAGCCATTTCTTCATTACTTAATATATTTATTTCTTAACGTCACACCAAAGGACATATTTTCAGCAAATTGCTTTATCAACGTAAATAAATAATCAATTAATAGACCAACATTGTGACCACTTGGTTTTTTTGAAAGATTAATTGCTGCACTACGTAGACATATACTTTTTTCCCTCATAAACAATGTTTTGTGAAAAAAATGTTTTTTGCTGCCTATCCGTCATCTACCCATATGTTTGTAGGGCTGCACGATTATGGAAAAAAATCATGATCACGATTATTTTGGTCAAAATCATAATCACGATTATTAATCATGATCATTGTTTTTTGCAGATTTTTTTGAAAATTATAACAAGATTAAATATAACCAATAATAAATTACATACGGGATGAGCAAAATAAAATGATTTGTAATAATTATGTAGGCCTAAGGGCAATAGCATGAAACTTAGGTGGACAGATTTCTGGCCAGAAACACCAGCCTGTCAGTATGTTCTGGCTTCAAGGACGCTCTAAAAGTAGGTCACTATTGCCATGATTAAATCACGACTAAAAGTTCGACTTCGATTTCACTAATTTATCACGATATTCGATTATTTTTCGATTAATTGTGCAGCACTATATGTTTGCATTGATTTTTTCTACCTGTGTGTATACAGTAATGCAGCTGGTTCATGAGGATGATACTGTAGTTGTACAGTATGAAATAAATCTACAGCATGTGGCTGTACAGTAGTGGTTCTCAACAGGGGCTCTACATCGCCCCAGGGAGCGTTAGGGAGTCCTAGGGGGGCGTTGAGAAAGGGACAGCTAAGAGGGCACTCAGTTGCAAATGGGGGACATTGGTCTATTTTATTATTGTATTTTTAATACTATGAGGGGCATTGATAGGCTTATGATGAGTCCAAGGGACGGGCGTTGGCAGATGATGAAATCAAGGGGGCGTTTGTTCAAAAAAGGTTGACAACCACCGATGTTCAGGGTTGATTGTTGAGTCCCTGAAGCCGGGACGGCCCCCTTTGACCTTTCCATATTCACAGCAGAGTTCTCGCAGTGGTGGTGTTGGTAGGGGATGCCCCCATCTCTTTACAACGAAATGACGTGCCATGCAAGGGTTTGCCCTCTTTTTGTCTGCACCACATTCTAACAATGTACTGTAATCGCTGGGATGTTCTTTTTGTGGTAGTTTTTGTAGTAGCTGAGTCACAGTCATGGTGTTGGAGAAAACACACCACTGAAATTCTTTTCCTCCTTCTTTTATTTTTAGTCAGCTTAGAGGGCAGTCATGGGTAAGCGGTTAGGGCATCAGACTTGTATCCCAAAGGTTGCCGGTTTGACTCCCGACCTGTCAGGTTGGTGAGGGGAGTAATTAACCAGTGCTCTCCCCCATCCTCCTCCATGACTGAGATACCCTGAGCATGGTACCGTCCCACCGTACTGCTCCCTTAGGGCGCTGTTGGGGGCTGCCCCCTCGCGCGGGTGAGGCATGAAATGCATTTTCATTACACTTGTGTGCTGTGGAGTGCTGTGTCCCAATGTGACAATGGGAGTTGGAGTTTCCTTTCTCCAACCTGGGTGGGCCTGGGTGGGCATTCACTTATTATTATTTTTTAGCTTTCACCTTTAGTGCCTCCAATGCCCCCACAGACCTTTGTCTCATTTGCCATCTCATTGCTTCAGAGCGTGAAATGCCACAGAGGGGCATCATGCTCTGCCCTGTCTTTTGTCTTCTTATGAGCTTTTTCTGTCATAGTTTGGTTAATTAACCTCTTACTTACCTAACATGAAGGGACTAGGTCCCCCATACTCAAATAGCGGCAGCAAATTTGTGGCCCTCGAATAATTTTGAAAAATTTAAAAAAAAAAAAAATAAAAAAATTATTATTTATTTTTTGTTGGTCCGATCGCGCTGCCGGCTCTTATTTTGAAATCGCGCCACAGACGCTAGGAAGATGCGTGCCGTGTCTCCGCCCCCTCAATCCGTTTCTCCCTGCAGGCTCCAAGCAGAAGTGACTATGAGGGTGGCAGAGGCTGTTGTGAGGTAGACTACAGAAGGGAAGGACGGTAGAACTTGTAAATAAATTATTTACAAAGTTCTCTTTGCCTCGTTTTTGAAAGTAATGGTCCACATTTCATTGCATACAGTGTGTTAGGACTTCGAATTGGTTTAGCACTAGCTGTAGCTAGTTGCTAACACAAATGAAGGCAAATTGTGTTTGAGCTCTGCTGGCAGCTATTGGTAGCCTACTTAAAAACGAATTGCTTGATAAACTTTTCACACTTTTAAACAGTCCCCAAATAGTTCGTTTGGAAAGCTAAGCCCCTCATAAGATTTCAAACAAAGTTATGAGCAACTTGATGATTTATTATTGGCTGTTGCATTTAGGCCTATTCAACATTGCATCAATGTGCCATTTTCTTGTTGGCAAAACCTGGTGTCCTCCTATCTATGTGTCCTCTTTGTTGGGTCCATTATTGCATCTGATTCTCATTATGCATGTGAGAGCTGCATAAACAAAGTCATAATAAGCAACATTTGTTTGAAAAGTGTTATCTTCAGGCTTATTGGTTTTCTCACTAAGAAATAAATGTTTATGAATGTAGTCTGCAAATATAGGCTAATCTTATGTCATTTAAAAAAGATAATTTTATGTCATTTAAAAAAAATACTGAAAGGTGGGTGGCAATGACAGCAAGGCAGGCACCTCACCCCACAGTGCTCCAGAAAAATGCAGGCCCTTTATGAGAGAAATGTTCTCCCATCCTGTCACTGGAAACTAAATATCTGCTGTGGGTGTGAGTGTGTGTGTTTTGTGATTACAAAGGCCTTATCATTTTTATTTTTTTTTAATACTTTTTTTGGTGGGGATCGTGTTGTGTCAGCCCGGCCTGGCCCTTTATTGGGAGGAATTTTGAAAAACTGGACCCTCGGAGACTTTTAAATGAGTACCCCTGGACTAGGTGAATGTTTCATTGTGCCTGCAGGTGGATATAGGATTATGTCGTCCCGCTGCACTGCTCCCGTGGGGCGCCATTGGGGGCCGCCCCCTTGAACGAGTGAGGCATACATGCAATTTAGTTGTGTGCAGTGTGCAGTGTGCAGTGAACACTTGTTTTCTGTGGAGTGCTGTGTCAGAATGACAATGGAACTCAGAGTTTACCATTTGGGTTTTCTTTACATTTAGCAGATGCTATTACACTACATTTAGCCTACACCAGGCCTTGCACTGGCACGGAGGCATACAGTTGTTTAGTACTAAGCACTAGTGTTGCACGATACCATTTTTTGGGCCCGATACCGATACTAGATACCCGACTGTGCAGTATCGGCCGATACCGATACCATACCGATACTACTCTGTTTGAAATGTATATACAGTATGTATATGAAGAGCTGCATAGGCTACTACTTGGATGTAACATCATTGCTATCATGGCTTTGACAGACTTCTGTCTACCTTTGTGAAACAGGGAAAAGACAAATACTGTACAAAGTGAATCCAGTAGACCTTTTTATACTTTTTAAATACCTCTGATATAAAATAAGTAAGTTCAAGGCTGCGTTCAAGTGTCATATGAGCATCTGTATCGGTGCCCTATTTGTTGGTACTCGCCGATACCGATACCGATACCGATACCACCATTTTAGTGCAGTATCGGGGCCCTGGCCGATACTGGTATCGGTATCGGTGCAACACTACTTAGTACATGGACCAGTACCATTCAGCAATGTGGGATTAGATACTGACGAATGCTTCAACTCCACATGA
>NC_085857.1:33189290-33191790 GCF_034702125.1 Engraulis encrasicolus
TCAGAACTTCACATCAGTCCTCTTTTCACCTCGTACTCTCCTTCTTTCCTCTTTCTCCAAGTTCTCTCTCTCTCTAAATCTCTCTGTCTTTCCATTCAGTTTCTGTACCCTATATATCAGTCCCCATTTCAACTTTATATCTTTCTCGTGACTCTCTCTTGCGTGCGCTCTCTCTCTCTTGCGTGCGCTCTCTCTCTCTCTCTCTCTCTCTCTCTCTCTCTCTCTCTCTCTCTCTCTCTCCCTCTCTCTCTCCCTCTCTCTCTCTCCCTCTTTCTTTACATCGAGCTTCTCTACCTTATCTCTCTCTCTCTCTCTCTCTCTCTCTCTCTCTCTCTCTCTCTCTCTCCCTCTCTCTCTCCCTCTCTCTCTCTCCCTCTTTCTTTACATCGAGTTTCTCTACCTTATCTCTCTCTCTCTCTCTCTCTCTCTCTCTCTCTCTCTCTCTCTCTCTCTCTCTCTCTCTCTCTCTCTCCCTGCAGGTCTTTTCATTTCATGGGGCACGAGTGAGAAACTGCAGGCCCTCACCCGGAGTCCGATAATCCCACATGTTTCGGGCCAACCCAAACTCGGCCTATATTTGCTCTTGCTAAATTACGGAAAGTTTTGCTGGAAATTCCTCTCCCTCGATTCCTCTCCCTCATTCTCTTTCTCGGTTTATCACTCTCTCACTCTCTCTCTCTTGGTATCTCTCTCGGTCTCTCTGTCTCTGTCTCCGTCTCTGTCTCTATCTCTGTCTCTCTGTCTCTTGTTCTCTGTCTCTGTCTATCCATCTCTCTGTCTCTTTCTCTCGCTCTCTCTTGGTATCTCTCTCTGTCTCTTTCTCTGTCTCTGTCTCTGTTTCTGTTTCTGTTTCTGTTTCTCTCTCTCTCTCTGTCTCTGTCTCTGTCTCTGTCTCTGTCTCTCTGTCTCTCTCTCTCTCTCTCTCTCTCGCTTGTCCTCCTGCCCCATGCCATCCTAGCTGTAATGATGGCAGCTTAAGCCAAGAGAGCATATGTGTAGATGATCATGAGGGCGTACGTGCTCTTTCAAAAATGTGTATCTCTCTCTCCCACCTCACCATCCCTCACCCCTTCACCCACTTATGCAACCCTTCAGTCAATCGCTCACTTTTTCACTGACCAACTATTATTATTCGTGTATTCACTCACTCGCTCGCATCCATTTCCTGCGTTTACACGTACGCTTTTAATCCGATTAGAAATCTAGAGTAAATGCTCCTTACAAACACTTTGGCATAATCCGAATCACAATAAAACTGTCTTGACCTGATTTAAGTTTTAGTTGTGCGGATATATAGGCCAATCACAGACTTAATTCCAGACATACATTCCAGTTTCCATTTTACTTCCCGTCACTGGTTGACACTTTGACTATCAGTCACTCACCTAAAACTCATTCAAGTCAAGTCAAGTCAAGTCGGTTTTATTGTCAATTTCTTTACATGCACTGGTCATACAAAGCATTTGAACTCATATTGAATGAGTCAATCAATTTGAATTCATTCCTTTTCTATGTACAGTACATGTAGTTGTCCCCTCTCTCTGTCTCTCTCTCCTCCTCCTCCTCCTCCTCCTCCTCCTCCTCCTCTCCCCTCTGGTGATGCGGGTGGCCAGTCCACTGCGTCACTCCCTCCTCGGCCGGTCACGCCTCATTATCCGCAGTAGTTTGTCACCAGCGGTGGTGACCCGTCCCTCTCGCATCACAACCCCCGCCTCCAGGCACACTGGACGTCATGCACGAATGACAGCACATCCAGCAAGATAGAGAGAGAGAGAGGAAGAGAGTTAGAGAGAGAGAGAGAGAGAGAGAGAGAGAGAGAGAGAGAGAGAGAGAGAGAGAGGGAGAGAAGGAGGGAGGGAGAACATAAACAATGTGTGTGTGTGTGCATGCATACTTGCGTAGGTGTGCGTGCGTGCATGCGTGTCCATGTGTGAGTGCATGCGTGCGTGCATGTTTCAGAGAAAGAATGTCTGTGTGTGTGGTTGTGTGTGTGTGTGTGTGTGTGTGTGTGTGTGTGTGTGTGTGTGTGTGTGTGTGTGTGTGTGTGTGTGTGAGACATTTGAGAGAGAGAGAGCGTGAGAGAGAGAGAGCGACAGAGAGAGGGAGGAAGGGGGAGAGAGAAGGAGAGAGAGTGAGAGAGAGAGAGAGAGAGAGAGAGAAGAAGGGAGAGAGAGAGAAAGGGGGAATGATAGAGAGAGAGAAAGAGAGAGAGAGAGAGAGAGAGAGAGAGAGAGAGAGAGAGAGAGAGAGAGAGAGAGAGAGAGAGAGAGAGAGAAAGGGAG
This sequence comes from Engraulis encrasicolus, assembly GCF_034702125.1. Classification (NCBI taxonomy): domain Eukaryota; kingdom Metazoa; phylum Chordata; class Actinopteri; order Clupeiformes; family Engraulidae; genus Engraulis; species Engraulis encrasicolus. Next base: position 33,191,573 of record NC_085857.1, read on the forward strand.
AATGATATAGGGAAGCAGTGGATGAGATAAAAAGAGCTTTGTGCCAGCTCATTCTGTAATGTTTATACTGTATGTGGGGTTGCTGGTACAGGGCAAGTGGCCCTTGTTCTCTTCACTGAAGAGGCGGGAGTGCAGTGAAGTGCAGATCATGGGAGCACACACACACACGCGCGCGCGAACGTGCGCACGCACGCACACACAGACAGACATACACACAC
>NC_085857.1:33196790-33204290 GCF_034702125.1 Engraulis encrasicolus
AGCCAAACACACACTCACTAATGGGTCAAAGTGCCTCGTGAGTTGGTCTTTTCTACCAGCCAAACTGAAAGTTCACCAGTATTTGGACGGTTGGCTGGTGTTAATTTAGAGCCCTGCATACAATGTAATGAGGGCCTATTTCTGCAACCCCCACGCCCCACATTACCCTGGGCCGCTGACAACGGTTCCCTTTAACCAGCCCAACCCTTTAACCCCCGCTTGTCAGCCCCCGCTTGTCGCATACATGCACGCCACCGTATACACGCACGCACGTGCAAACACACACAAGAACACAGGCACGCATATACGCACACACAGCTTTGTCAATTACATCGCACATTACAACCTCTTGCCCAACGCATGTGCCATGCAAAGTATGATCTACATACTATACTATATCATAGATGTATCCATCAACACTTGTTGTCTACCTTAACTGACAGAGTATGTTTTTTCTGCTTTGGTCTATCCCAACTCACAGAATGTCTTTTTGCACAATTACCTTTTTCTACATTTATCTCTATTATTTTATTGTATTTTCCCCACCCTGATGACTATTCCTGTGTTTATTTTTGTCTTGAAATGTCCATGTGGGCTTTTGTGTATTTGTGTATTTATGTAAGCTACTGGATACCTGAATTTCCCCCTGGGGATCAATAAAGTTACTCTACTCTACTACTCTACTCTCTGCTCTGCCCCCTTTGAGCTAATAGGGTGGCGTGCAGTGTACAGTAGTGGAGTTGGTGACTTTGTGTGACACGTTCGGTTGTGGAGGGTGTGGAAGGGGGGAGTGTTGGGTCCACGTTTGGTTGTGCCCTTTGGCATGGAGGGGTGGTCACCCATGGAGGTTCTCTGGCTCTTCCTGTCTGTCGATGTCTGTCTCTCTCTGTCTCTGTCTCTGTCTCTGCTTCTCTGTCTCTGTCACTGTCTCTGTCTCTGTCCATGTCCCTGTCTGTCTCTGTTTCTCTCTGTTTCTCTCTCTCTGTGTCTCTGTCTATCTCTCTCTCTCTCTCTCTCTCTCTCTCTCTCTCTCTCTCTCTCTCTCTCTCTCTCTCTCTCTCTCTCTCTCTCTCTCCTGTCATGGCCACATTCTGTGTCTCTCTGTCAGTCCTCTGTCTGTCTTCTCTCTGCCCCCCATCTCTCTCTTTCCCTGGCCTGAAGTGCTTCTGCCTGGTTTTGCCAGAAGGGGCTGTAATAGTTTGTGATGGTGATACTTTGTGTTTGTGTCTGTCGTTCAATGGCCTGAATTGATTTTTAAAAAGTCTGCCTGTCACATACATGTACTACCCAAACCACCTTACACAACAATTGTGTATCACTGATATTGATGTGATCAGAGTCCATTTAATTTTCACATACCACAGTAAATGGTAACACTTTAACTTGACAATGACGTCATAAGTGTGACATAACAGTGTCGTAACAGTGTTGTAACACAGTCATGCATGCATCATAAACATTAATTTCAAACTGGGTCACTGCAGATTCAAATGTGAGGTATAACTGTAAAGTTATTTTATTAAAAAAAATAATGACATTCACTTGGATAAATTACTGTGTCATCATTACAACAACATAGTAATAAACACGTTAACTGATAAAGACTTCACCTTTATCCTGACGGGCCGAGTGACGTATTCATCTACATTAGGGTTGTCAAACTCAGGCCCGGGGCTCCAAATTTGTCCGCAGAGGCATTTTATTTGGCCCGCGAGATCATGTCAAATGTGTATTACAGTTGGTCCACATGCATGTACCATTAGTATACGAAAATATGACAACATTTTGTGCATCGCAAAAATTATGAGTAGATCCGAACTGGTATAACAGCACATGCTAGCTAACTAGCAAATAGAATTATACGATAGTATAAGCAAAGAATATTCTAGTAGAGTAAAATATGTTAAAGCCCGCCCATCCAATGCAAAGGAGTGTGCTCAAAATTTGGACTCCTAAGGGGGCGTTGTCCCTCCTTCTTCTCTTTTCGTGGTGTTTGCACAAGTCGTGCGCTACCGCCATCTAGTGCTAAGGGGACTCCATTTATTCTCAACCTCAAGACTCCGAAGGTCTCCTAATCGAAGGTCTCCTAAAGGGGCGTTCACCCGACGTAGAGTGGATAGAGGAAAAGAACCCGCCTGATTTATCTCTCTCTCATATACAATTCTCTGGTATAAGTAGGCCTATAGGTGGTGGGAATGTGTTATTTGTGTCGCATCACGCATGAAGTGTGTGTAGCCTACTGTATGCATTTCAGTGCATTTTTGAATGAATATTGAATTCGGCCCGCGACTTCATCCCAGGTTTTGGCCCTCTGTAAATTTGAGTTTGACATCCCTGATCTACTGTATGTCCTCTAGCCTGCTTTGCCTCATTGCCATAAGGCTCCTACATGTAAGCTACATGTGGCTTGTCGTGGTGCTGGTGGTCGTGGTGTTGGCGGTCTGCAGCCAGTCGAGTCAGACTGCATTAGGATCATGGGTCCCCAGGCAGGCTGGGGGTCAAACCTTCCTGACAGCAGCAGCAGCAGTAGTAGTAGTAGTGGTAGTAGTGGTAGTAGAATAAGTGGCAAGTGAAGCCAGAATAGCATGGCATCACACGAACACGCATGCATGCACGCTTGCACGCACGCACGCACGCACACACACACACACACACACACAGTGGTGTCTACGTAGAACGCGGGTATACGGAGTATACCCACTTCTAAATTTCAGGGATTTCAGTATACCCACTTAAAATTAATTGATCTATTGTTTTGAATAGCACAAATATATACAGTATACCCACTTCAAAAAATGCTCAATTATACAGTATACCCACCATAAAAAAGTACACTACACCACTGCACACACACACACACACACACACACACACACACACACACACACACACACACACACACACACACACACACACACACACACACACACACACACACACACACACACACACACACACACACACACACACAGCAAAGCACAAGTCCATATATGCATCAAACCAGCATCCTATTTCCAGTACGGTGATGGTCCTCGCAGTTTCATCAACAATAACAATGTCCGGGTTTTAGGGTAGTCTTTAAGGACTGTATCCAGAGCAGCAGTAGGCCTATTAGTCAAGTTGGAAAACCAGTTAGATTCAACCTTTTTGTGCGTCTGTATATTTATTGTTGATCCATAAAGTTTGCGCAAGTTTGCAATTCTGTTGGCAATTCTGTCGCTGTAAAGTCCACAATGCGATTGTGACGGGCGGTGTAAAGGCCTTTGAACGCTGTGTACATGTTCATTATATGCGCTGTCGATTCTATTGTGTTGTCTGGGTGAAGCAGGCAGAATGGTTCATGACGGTTTGGATACCAAAGAGAAAGGTTGTATTGAGTTGGGAGAACTTGGAGTCTAGCTTTGATGGCAAATTTTAGAATGTTTGTATTGACAGCTGGATTGTGCAGCGCAGAATGAGAGACCGTTTGATCAGCGCACTGAAGGCAGGCGAGTTTGCCCTGGAGGCGCAGGTTCACCCAATGTGCGCCTTGTTGTGAATGAAAGTGAGTCACACACACGCACACACACACACACACACACACACACACACACACACACACACACACACACACACACACACACACACACACACACACACACACACACACACACACACACACACACACACACACGGGTACAGTATAGGATTGGTCGTGGACACAAGTGATTAACATTTATCCCATTTATCCTTTATTTAACTGGAGCAGGGACTAAAGGAGCATTTTCTTGGCTGTAGAATAACAGCTGTGAACGCTCTCCTCTTCACGTCTCCTCCGCACTGTTCCAATTTCCGTTCCCGTTCCGCTCTTACATAAGATTTTACACCGTCTTTGTTTGTCGTTTATTTTCATCTCACCTATTTCTCCTAGCCTGGGCGAATAGTCGACTGTTGACTCCGTCAATCAGTCTGGCAAAAGCTGTGCTTGTTTTATGGACTGAAGGGTAATAGAATTTTGAAGGTCGTATCACGACAGGACTCCCACGACACTCCCACGTTTCCCACGACACTCGTTCGAACTGCGCTGTCAAAGGTTGCATTTGGGGTTTTCTGACAGTGGACCGTGGAAGTGGTCGCGAGAGTCATTGTTCATTTACTAATGATTCACATAACCATTGACTGACTTGGGACAGTGATAAATTCGACTTTGAATCCTTCCTGGAGCCCCTTTAACACCTGGCCTGTTTCTGCTAGTTATCTACAGTGAAACAGGTGGGCTCTCATTTTTAATTCCGACATTAATGATGTTATTAATATTAATGATGATATTCTTTCAGGCTGATTACTTTTAATAACACCTCTCTAACTAGGATGGTGGATGCTTACTGCTACTGTTACGATACAGGTGGTGGTGGTGGTAGTGGTGGTGGTGGTAGTGGTGGTGGTGGGGGGGTCACCTCATTTGAAATATCACTTTGCCTCAGGAGTGCAGAGGAGAGGAGAGCAGGGAGGGAAGTATTATCTGCAATGCTTTAGCAACCAGGTTGAAGGAGTACATCCTTTACTAAATAAATCAAGTATTCAATAAATAATGCATTAATTACAATTGCATTCGTTATGAGGCCCTCCTCATGAGCAAATAAATCACGGCTAATCGGATAATATAACCAGGGAGAGGGGGGAGGGAAGTATTGTCTGCAATGCTTTGGCAACCAGGTTAACTGAGTACATCCTTCGCTAAATAAATAAATAATTCAATAAATATTGCATTAATTACAATTGCATTAGTTATTATGCCCTCCTCATGAGCAAATTAATCACGGCTAATCAGATAATATAACTAGGGAAGAGGGATCATCCTGTGCTCCTCCAAGGGTCTGTGTGTGTCTCTGTGTGCTGTAAATGTCACGGTGGTCTCAGGGCACTACTCATAGTCGCAGATGACTCACTCGGAGCTTCTTGCCGGCCCTTTACTTCTGTTTCCTGGAAGCAGGGCAGGATTAAGATGGCCTTGGGCCGCTAGGCTACAGGTTTCTATGGGCCCCCCTGAGAGGCAAATTATTTTGTGACAAATTTACATACCTAGACAGTGTCATAATTACGGGCTAGGAAGTATGTAAGGGTAACATGTCTACCAACTGTACTCAACATGAAGGATGATTTTTTTTTCAATGTTGCAACTTGTCATAATTCATAAGTCATTTTCACCTTTGTTCAGTCAGGGCCCGACTGGCTGGTGGGGGCCCCTAAGCTGCAGCCATACCTAGCCTGTGCTGTAATCGGGCCCTGTCTGGAAGGGGTGCTTGCCTGTGCATTTATGGGGTCTTGGTGAGTTCCTAGAAACGGAAGGTGGATTTTAAATGGTCTTCTAATAATTTTCCTTATTGTCTTGTCATACACAGTCATTTTGGCAGTGAATATCCAACACCCGGAGAGTAGGACCAACACTAATAACGCTGCTTTCAACCGCAGTGTAAATGTAAACGGCCCCCGAGCCATAGGTTTCCCACCCATGGTTTATATAGACAAGCAAGAGAGGCCTATAGTGTCCTGTACTGTATGTGCAAACACAGAGATACACAGCACAATGGATGGTCCAAGTGTGGACATTTATTGTGCCTTTTTCCCCTAGAAGTGAAGGCTGCATTTACTGTGTATGATTGTTTCTTATTGCCTGCACCTCATCTAGAGGTTCTTCTGAAGACTGGTCAGGGGTGCATTTCTCAAAACCAAAGTTGCTTACTACATTAGCTGCTTTGTTGTTTTCAATGCATTTTCCCATTGGCATGGCAACTACCGAAGTTGCTAACAGGCTAACAACTTCTCTTTTTTGAGAAATGCACCCCAGCTTTGTTGAGCCAGACAGGCTTTTGTGAAGAGCTGTCGGCGTCCAATATATGTATACTTCGCCTGCACCAGCCTTTGAGTGCACCATGGTGTGTTTTGTTCAGTTGACCATCATGCATCAAGGTGCAGTCAAAGGCTGATGAGAGTGAAGTATACCGTACGGTAATATTTGAAGCAGACGCAAGGTTGTTATGCCGTCATTTATATAAGAAAATGTGGGTATGTTACAGCTGAATTAACACATTCTAATGCAAGATGAGGATCTTAGGGTTTAAATGCAATTATGTTTCATGTTTTTATGTGCGTCAGAGGCTGAGATATTTAGGTTTTTATAGGCTGAGGGTAACTCTCCCAACAAGGGCTTAGGCATTCGAGCAGGCGTTTTTGCAGGTGCTTTAGGCAAATGGGTTAAATGATTTTGCCTCTGTCATCATTTAAATGATTTTGCCCCTGTCATCATTTAAATGATTTTGCCCCTGTCATCATTTAAATGATTTTGTCCCTGTCACCATTAAAATGATTTTGCCCCTGTCAACGACTGTACATTCCTGTGTAAGGTGGTCAGCTTATACAGACAAGCGAGAGTGGTCTGTTGTCCTGTACGTATGTGCAAAACACAGAGATACACAGCACAATGGATGGTCCAAGTGTGGACATTTCTTGTGCTTTTTTCCCCTAGAAGTGAAGGCTGCATTTACTGTGTATGATTGTTTCTTATTGCCTGTACCTCATCTATAGGTTCTTGTGAGAAGTGGTCAGCTTTGTTGAGCCAGACAGGCTTTTGTGAAAAGCTGTCGGCGTCCAATATATGTATAGTTAGCCTGCACCAGCCTTTGAGTGCACCTTGGTGTGTTTTGTTCAGTTGACACACCAGGCGAACACCATCATGCATCAAGGTGCAGTCAAAGGCTGATGAGAGTGAAGTATACCGTACAGTAATATTTGAAGCAGACGAAAGGTTGTGACCCCGTCATTTCTGTAGAGCCTTTACCCCTTTGTTGGCTTCCAATGCATCAGCCTTGAATTGCGTCTCCATCTTTTCAGATAGTGTAGCTTCTATGTTTCTTCGGCTGACTCATAGTGAAACACAATCATACGTACCAAAGGTGCATTTAAAGGCTGGCGAAAGTGTGCTATGAACTGTTTGTTTGAAACCATCAAAGGCTGGCATCCAGTCATTTCTGTAGAGCTTTGAAGACCATTTCGGCTTTAAATGTATTATACTTCACTTGCCTCAGCCTTCTATCCTTTTGAGTTGGCACACCCAATAGCACACCATACAGAAGGTGCAGACTGCAGATGCCTACAAGGTTTTGATACACAGACTGACATACCTTTGACAAGTCTCCATGGACCTACTTTTTGGAATGGTAAATGGACTGCATTTATTTAGCACCTTTCCACTCCTTCAAACACTCAAAGCACTTTACATGGTATGCCTCACATTCACCCATTCACACTCATATTCACTCATCGGTGGCAGTGGCTTCCACGCAGGGTACCACCCTGCCACCAGGAATAACTTGGGGTATCTTGCTCAAGAACACATCAATGGGGTCAGGAAGCGGGGCTCGAACCTGCAACCTTCGGGTTGCCGAACGGCTCCTGTACCACGTGAGCCACGACCGCCCCAAATTACCTCGCTGATTGATCATTCTGGTTCTCAATGTCTGA
>NC_085857.1:33219290-33226790 GCF_034702125.1 Engraulis encrasicolus
TCAGTCACAACATCAACCTCAAGATAGGCTCCACCATCGTGACCCCAAACAAAGTCACCAAAAACCTTGGCGTCATGATTGATGATGAGCTGTCATGCTCCAACTACATCAACTCAGTCACCCGGACCTGTCGATTCCAGATGTCCAACGTACGGAATATCAGACCTGTGCTGACACAATATTCTACACAACGACTGGTGCAGGCCACTGTCCTGTCCCGCGTTGACTACTGCAACTCACCCATGACAGGTCTACCTGCTTGTGCGCTAAAACCTCTGCAGATAACCCAGAATGCGGCGGCACGGTTGATATTCAATCAACCCAAAGGACCCATGTTACTCCTCTATTTATTGAGTTGCACTGGTTACCGATCGCCGCGCCCGGATCAAGCACAAGGCATTGACCCTTGCCTACAAAACCATCACAGGAACGGCCCCAGCTTATCTGAAGGACCTACTAACGCCCTATGTTACTGGAAGAGATCTGCGCTCATCCAGCACAAGCCGTCTGGCTCTGCCATCCAGTCGCTCTAGGTACTCCCAGTCAAGATTGTTCTCCGTTGTGGTACCCAAGTGGTGGAACGGTCTCCCAGAGACAGCAAGACTAAGCACATCTCTTGCAGCCTTCAAGAAACAACTGAAGACCTTCCTCTTTCGAGAGAATCTACTAGACTAATGCTTGAACTGGCCTTGCCCCAGGGCAGACTCCTGACATGATGTTTAGTTTAGTTTAGTTTGTGTGTGTGTACTCGTTATTTACTCTTTAATTTAATTAAAAAAAAAAAAAAACAAAAAAAAACTAACCCCTCTGCAACTGCACTTGTTGTTCTGTATATCTCCTGTGCACTTTGTATTTGCTTGTGATGTTGGCTTGAATATGTCCTCTTTTGAAAGTCGCTTTGGTTATAAAGCGTCTGCCAAATGCAATGTAATGTAATGTAATGTAATGTAATGTAACTTGCCCCAATATCGCAATCACCCACCCTCCAATGCCCCTCCCCTCCCCCCTCCTGCAGCAATATCACCATCATCATCATCATCATCATCATCATCATAATCATTCATCTTCATCCCCAACTGTCAGCATCAGACTGTACCCTAAATCTGTAGCATCTCTTGTGACAGTGACTTTGAACTAGGCCTGCACAATATATCGAAAATGTATTGAAATCGCGATATCAATGTGGTGATATGCGTATCACGGAAATTACTAATGTAATTATGGCGAACAAGTAAAACATTTCTGTGCAGTCCAATCACTTGCTGAATGTCAACAAATGCGCAAGAAGCCTACCGTGACCAAAGCCACAACCCCCACACAAACCGAGAAATTAGTGACAAGAAAAACACTCGGCCATATTTCTAAATATTGTTTAAGTATTGTTATCGAGGTATTGCAAGCTGTTTTTCTTCTGACATCGTGCAGCCATAATTCAAAGAATATAAGAGTGAAGCCTTCTCCAAGCTGAAAACAATTACCCCCATATTCCCTCCAACTTGCCCCAAATATCGCAATCACCCACCCTCCAATGCCCTCTTTGGTAGAGACAGAATGGTCAGTGAGCTGATTTGCTGTCATCATATCATAGCAACACTGGTATGACATCACCAACAGTATTAAAGGGACACTGTGTGAGATTTTTAGTTGTTTATTTCCGGAATTCATGCTGCCCATTCACTAATTCCTTTTTCATGAATACTTACCACCAGCACCAAATTCTATGTATTCATTATGACTGGAAAATTGCACTTTTTATACATTAAAAGGGGGATCTTCTCCATGGTCCGCCATTTTGAATTTCCAAAAATTGCCATTTTTAGTTGCAAAAATGGCTGTACTTGGACCATACTAGAAAATATTTGTTTATTACTTAGTAAACTTTCATGAAAAGATCAAATTTGGCAATAGGCAGCCCAGTTTCAATGAGCAGCATAGTTGCAGTACCTTTTTTGACCATTTCCTGCACAGTGTCCCTTTAAGTAACGGATTTAGTGTTTGTGTAACAACAAGCTTATAGATAGCAATGAAAGGGTTAACAGAGCCCGGGCCACCCCCATCCAACTTCTCACGCCGTCACAATCACCACCCATGGAGCCGCCACCTCCTACAGCACTGTAATTATCTCTGTCATAACAGCATCACTTTCTTCGTCATCATCATCAGTATCATTATTATCGCCATCATCATCTCTATCACCATTATCAGAATCGTCTTCATTATCATCATCATCGTCAACATCAACATCACCATCATCAACACCTTAATCAACATCATCATCCTTGTCTCCATAACCATCATCATCATCATCATCATCATCATCATCTCCATCTTTATTATCATCATCATCATCATCATCATCATCATCATCTGAATCATCATCTCCACAATTATCACCATCATCTTCATCATCTTCATCTCCATCTTCATCTTAATCATCCTCATCACCATCCTCTTCATCATCTTCTTCATTTCCATAATTATCACCATCCTCTTCATCATCCATCTCAATCTTCATCTCCATCTTCATCCCCGGCCGTCAGCACCAGCCCACACCCCCAATCTGCTGCATCTCATCTCTGGCCACCACCACAGTGTCTCAGAGTGACTAATTCAAGATGGTGTCAATAATTAAACAGGCCCCGCTAATGGGCTACCCAGAGACGGAGGGAGGAAGGGAGGAAAGGAGGGGGAGAGAGAGAGAGAGAGAGAGAGATTGAGAGAGAGAGAGAGAAAGAGAGAGAGAGCGAGAGAGAGCGAGAGGAAGAGAGACACACAGGGGGAAAGAAAGTGGGAGATGAGAGGTAGATGGAGAGCAGAAGAGGGAGACACAGAGGGAGACAGATAGAGAGATAGAGATAGATATGAACAGCGATCAAGAGAGAGATGGAAAGATAGTGAGAAACAATTTGAGCTTGCAAGAGAAAGCGAAAGAGAGAGAGAGAGAGAGAGAGAGAGAGAGAGAGAGAGAGACAGACAGACAGACAGACAGACAGACAGACAGACAGACAGACAGACAGAGAGAAGGCGAGAAGGAGAGAGGGGAAGAGAGACACACAGGGGAAAAGAAAGTTGGAGATAAGAGGGAGATGGAGAGTAAGGAGAGGGAGACAGAGGGAAACAGATAGAGAGGGAGAGAGAAAACGAGATATGTACAGTGATCAAGAGAGAGAGATGGAAAGATAGTGAGAAACACTTTGAGCTTGCAAGAGAGAGAGAGAGAGAGAGAGAGAGAGAGAGAGAGAGAGAGAGAGAGAGAGAGAACGACAGAGAGTGAGATAGAGAGAGAGCGAGAGAGAGATATGGGGAAGTGGGGTGGTATAGGAAGAGAGGGCTTTGCAGTGAGCTAGCATACATAACTGTGGCAGAGGGGAAACCGATGGCAACTGAATTAGAGTGAGCCTCTCCTCTCTCAATTCGTCTATATCGCTGCACTACCCACGTTCTCCATGGTAACGGAGCCACGAGGTAAAAAGAAAAATTGTCTGTGTGTGTGTGTGTGTGTGTGTGTGTGTGTGTGTGTTTGTGTGCATGCGTGCGGAAGCGTGTGTGCGTGCCTGTGTGTGTGTGTGTGTTTTGTGTGGCTGAAAAAAGGCCAAAAAAAGAAGGCGGGTGATGACAGATGATTACTCTGCCACTTCACAGGACAGGAGTGCTTGACTAAGCCTAGCCTTCTTCACCTCGCTGCCTCCCTTTATTTGCACGCACGCATATGCACACACACAAGCACACACGCACGCACACCCGCATGCACACACACATTCACGCATGTACGCATGCATGCAGACACGCTCATACGCTGTGCACACAGTATATTTTATAGTGTCAATTCAACAACAAGAACAGAATCTCAACATTCTACTGAAGGGTGTCAAATTGAGTCTGTAGGTGTTGAATGAAGGATGAAGAGAGAGAGAGAGAGAGAGAGAGAGAGAGAGAGAGAGAGAGAGAGAGAGAGAGAGAGACAGACAGACAGACAGACAGACAGACAGACAGACAGACACAGAGAGAAATGAGCTTCATAATCATAGACCTTAAGCCCTTGTCTTTTGGCTTCTCATCTCTCATAGTGTATTCATCAGCTGCCCAGCAAGCCAATAACAAGGAGGCCTAATGAGACAGAAAGTTAATTTGGCGGTGTGAATTCAACACTTAGAGAGTAAGGTTTAACATTCCTGTAATTGGTCCTACTCTGTAAGAGATGAACTCACACAGAATCATTCACTGTGTACTGCCATGGCATCATGAGACAGACAGAGAGAGAGAGAGAGAGAGGGAGAGGGGGATGTTATTGCTCATCCGCCCCCTACTTAGCCCCTCAAGCTGCCCGTTAACCTCCCACTAGCCAATCACTTCCTGTGTGATTTGGCTTCGCGGCTCATTAGCAAAGCCAAAAGTACAGTGTGCAAATCTACGTAGTGCAGTGCATTGGCTGAGTTTTTTTTGGTGCCACCAGCGATTTGCGTGGCGAGTTGATGGAGTCATGGAGTTGATCTTTCAAGCTAAGGGTCATAGGTTAGCATAGGCCCTATCATTCAATAATAGTGTGATTTGAGAATGATGCCAAGACAACATTAGGGAATTTTGAACAAAAGTAGCCCTCGGGTAGCCCTCGGTAGCCCTCGGTAGCCCTCGGACCCAGAAAGGTTGGGGACCCCTGGCATAAGGGAATCCTAGCTGACCTCTACCCGACACCTCCATCCATGACTGAAGTGCCCTTGAGCAAGGTACCTTACCCCAGCCTTGGCAAAAGCCGACTGTTGATTCTGTTGATGTGATCTGTTGATCCTTTGATTCCTTCATGGAGGGTGGGAGATGGTCTGAGCTTACTCTGCCATTCAAATTCAAATTGTGCTTTATTATAATATTATCATATGATATTATAATAATAAATGTACATTAAGAAAAAGGTGGCACTGCAAGGTGAATAGGCAGCCTGACCTTAATGACTACTCCCTGTGGCCTAAACGACTGCTTCCTGGGGCGGTAGTGGCTCAGGTGGCAGAGGAGCCATTTGGTAACCAAAAGGTTGCAGGTTCGAGCCCTGCTCTGCCTGACTCCAACGATGTGTCTTTGAGCAAGATTAACCCCACGTTGCTCCTGGTGGCAGGGTGGTACCCTGCGTGGCAGCCACTGTGAATGAGAGTGTGAATGGGTGAATGTGAGGTATACAATGTAAAGCGCTTCGAGTGCTTGAAAGAGTAGAAAGGTGCTATATAAATGCAGTCCATTTACCATTCCTGTGGCCTACATGACTGCTCTGTTGGGCTAAGCGTCTGCATGGTGGCCTGAACGACTGCTGTCTAAACGCCAATGGCCTAATGGACCTGCTCCCATTTTCCTACTGTATCATGTTTATGGGTTTGGGTGACACTGTGTCTGGAGCAGCTTTCTAAACGATGCCTCAAATTGAATAGGTGATTGACATGTAAAAGCGGACAGACGATCCCTTTTAATACCTTCTCAATCATGCCCTAAGTCACTGGTTTTCAAATTGGGGGATGGGGACCCCTGGGGGGCCGCGAGGGGATGCTATGGGGGCCACGGATAGTTGGTAGGGAGCAATAAAATAAATTATTGAAGAAATGGAATAACTAATGTACACCAAAATTGAGGTACACAATATTCCCATTAGTTCATTTTATATATCTTAGTGGGGCACTGACTCACAGGCCTAGGACTGTGGTTCTGGGGGGAGCACAGGAAAAATAGTGCAGCACGACCAATGTTAAGGGGGCCTTGGCTGGAATCTACCGGTGTATGGGGGGCCTTGGCATGGTTAAGTTTGGGAACCCCTGAACTCTATTCAACTGTAAGAGGAGAGGGGCGGGGCTGAGTGTCATTTGTAGCACTGAATGTTTTATAGGACCAATTGAAGGCCTGTTGGTTTGAGGTTACAGTAGACAGTTTGTATTCTATATGCAGAACAAGTCTAATGGCACAACAACCTTTTAGCGGTTTATGGTTGGCGCCCAATGATGATGTCACCAAAACCACCGAAAAAATGCAGGTCACAAACTGGTGGTTGTCTGTGAAAGTTGGGTAAGTGTGTGTGTGTGTGTGTGTGTGTGTGTGTGTGTGTGTGTGTGTGTGTGTGTGTGTGTGTGTGTGTGTGTGTGTGTGTGTGTGTGTGTGTGTATGTGTGTGTGACAGAGTGAGAGCGACAGAGACAGAAAGACGGACATAGAGCGAACGAGATAGAAAGAGACAGCCAGAGAAAGTATTGCCTCTTTTCCACTGCCGGTTTTCTGGTAGGCCTACAGCTCATGTATAGTAAAAAAAACAGCACTCCCGGATCAATTTCTTGCAGTTTTAATACTGGGTTAGCATGGCAGACAGACAGACGTTTCGGCCTAAGCCTTCTTCAGCGTCTTTACAGCTCAACACAGTGCAACTCGGCCGCCAATTTTCGCTTTACGATTGAGCTGTGCCGTGCCTATTCGAAAAGCAAAAAGTGGTGGCCGAGTCGTGCTGTGTCAAGCTGTAGGCCTACCAGAAAAATGGCAGTGGAAAAGAGGCATAAGAGAAGTGTATCCAGCATCTATGGCAGGTCGCTTGGGGTTCTCTCAATTATCCTAACTCCCATCCTCCCTTGTGCTTGTGGCCTCGCGATGACGTCGCAAGACGACATTGACAACTTGACAAATTTTAATTCAGTATCTCGCAAAAGTGCAATTTAGCGTTTCTTGTTTTTCTCATTTGCAATGGAGATGTGCAATGGGCACAAGTCCCCTTAAAGTTGTGCTGTGGCTACTGGCTTGGCTGAAAGAATGGAAACTTTATTGTTTTCTCCATGGAAGCGGGACGTCAATGCAGCGTGAGTCCACAATGTCGAGGACGGTAGTAAGGATATTGGAATGTAAACCCCGTTTAGTGGTTTATGGGTGGTGCACAATGATGATATCACAAAGCCACAGGGGGAAGCAGGTCACAAATTTGTAACTTTCCGTGAAAGTTAGGTAACGTGTAGAAATTCACACCTGCACTCAGTGAACTCTGGTCAACCTTGTTTGCTATAGCTTCCGGAGTTTATTCCACAGTACTCCCCTTTTTCTCTCTTCTCTTTTCCTCATTTTCTATTCATCTCTTTCTATCTCTCTTTGCATCTTCCAATGTACTATATCCTACTCTCGCTCTCATTATATCTTTTCTCTCTCTCTCATCCTCTCTCTCTCTGGTTTTGGCTCTCTCTGTCTCTCTCACACACTCTTGCTCTCTGCCCTTTCTTGCCTGTGTGTGCTCTGTATTCAAATGTGCATGTATCTGGGCTCAGGCTGATTTCGCATTCTTGTTGCTCTCATGCAAATACAGACACACCCCCACACAAGGCACACTCACTTTATTCCATGGATACAAATAAACATGGACACACAGACTATGTCTCTGACTCTGACTCTGACTCTGACTCTGTCTCTGTCTCTGTCTCTGTCTTTGACTCTTTCTCTCTCTCTCTCTCTCTCTCTCTCTCTCTCTCTCTCTCTCTCTCTCTCTATCTGTCTGTCT
>NC_085857.1:33251790-33254290 GCF_034702125.1 Engraulis encrasicolus
TGCAAGCCAGTTAAGCATGAAAATAAGTTTCTCTACTGCCTCAAATTTGTAAGTTAACTCAACTCGAGACTTAACTCAACTTGAGGCTTTCTCGACTTGAGTTAACGTACAAACTTAAGGCAGCAGGGTAACATACTATTTTATATTTAACTGGCTACAATGTTTTACAGTGTGTACACAGAGAGATGGCCAATGCCTGAAGACTCAGTGCCGATGTAGCTCATGGCGGCAAATCAAATCCACAAGCAGCTTTCCTGTTGATACTAGCCAATGCACCCCATGAAAGGATTTTGAACACCTACTGTAGATTGAAGTATTAAACAGTACTTGAATATTATGCAGTTGAAAACAAATGTTAAGAGGGAATATCTAAATATTTCAATGAAAATAAAGGGGCTTGGAAGGAGTTTGGGAGTATGATGTAACGCCATATCTAGCACACTTGCTTATCGTGAAGGAGAAAAAGAACAGTTTGTGTGGCTTTGTTGTGCCAGTCATGGCGATGTGATGAAGACAACGGGTTTGGAAAGGACTCACAACTAGGGCTGCACAATTAAACAAAAATAATCGAAAATCGTGACAAAATCCTGAAATCGAAGTTGTGATTTCAATCGTGATTTAATCGTGGCAATAGAGACCTACCTTTGAGAGCTCCCTTGAAGGCAGAACATACTGACAGGCTGGTGTTTCTGGCCAGAAATCTGTCCACCTAAGTTTCATGCTATTGCCTTTACATAATTATTACAATTCATTTTATTTTGCTCATCCCGTACATAATTCATTCTTGGTTATATTTCATCTTGTTATAATTTTCAGAAAAATCTGCAAAAAATAAATAATTGTGATTAATAATCGTGATTACGATTTTGACCAAAATAATCGTGATTATGATTTTTTCCATAATCGTGCAGCCCTACTCACAACTATTCTGTGACAAACTAATGCAATGCAATATCATGTCTAATACACTTGCCTACTGTGAAGGTAAAAAACAGACTGTGTGGCTTTGTTATAGAGTCTGTCATGATGACAGAGAATATCAACATCTTGTAATGAAGACAAAAGACTTGGAAGGGACTCGTAAATATGATGCAATTTGATACAATTGTGACTTGTGACTGTGAATTGCTTATACACTAGCTTACTGTGATATCAGGAAATATCTAAATAATGAAATGGGCATAGACTTTGGACAGAACTTGTAAATATGATGTAAAAATAATAGTTTGTGTGCCTTGGATATGACAGAGTTGGTCATGGAAAAGGAGAATATCTAGATATTGTAATGAAGACAGCAGGGGGTTTGGAAAGGGTTCGTAAATATGATGTAATATCATGCCCAATACGCTTGCTTACTGTGACGTTGGGAAAAAAAAGACATTGTGTGGCTTTGATGTGTTATAGAGTCGGTCATGGTGAGAGGGAATATCTAAATATTGTAATGAAGACAACAGGCTTGGAGGGGGGTTTGTAAATATGATGTAATGTCATGTCTAATAGACCTACCTGTTGCTTGTGAAGTATACTCACACTTGCGGCCATATTTCATCGCTTTGCATCAGTCTTCAATCTTCTATTTATGAGAAATACCAAGCCAGTGTTGAGATAGATGGTACATAGAAGACTCAGGGACTCGGGGGGGAAGGGCTTTGTGTGTTTGTGTGTGTGTGCATGCGTGCGTGCGTGCGTGCGTGTGTGTGTGTGTGTGTGTGCATGCGTGCGTGCGTGCGTGCGTGTGTGTGTGTGTGTGTGTGTCTGGCTGGCTGGCTGGCCGACTGGCTGACTGGCCGTCCATCAGTCTTTGTATCTTCCTCTCTGTCTGTGCATACTGTACGTCTGTCACTCTGTCACTAATTCTGTCCGCCATCCTGCCTGCCTGTGTCTGTGTGTCTGTCTGGGTGGATTTTCACAGCCATCTCTTGTCTGAATGCTGTGCTTTATGTGCTGTTCCGTTTGTCTGGGAAGGTACCAGACTTCAGAGAAAGTAGGGCAGACTGAAGTTGAAGGAAAGTTTACGTAATGCAAAGTTTGTGAACCGTGCTAAAGCCATTGCTATACTACTAGCCAGACAGTAACATGAAATGTACAGTCTGAGACCACGTCAGCCAAGCAGTGGAACCAACAGTTGCCATTCAAACCATTGAGATGTACGCTTCAAATCGTTTAACTGCAGTCACTTTGCTAAGCCGTGCCCAACGATGTGCAACACGAATTCAAACAAACAAACAAACAAATAAATAAATAGATCAATAAATAAGGGGACTCAGGAAGACCTGGTATTGCCCTTGATGCAGAACATGACAGAAGGAGAGAGAGAGAGAGAGAACCATGAGAGAAAGATGTATTTTATCCTTGCCCGTAAATAGGGTAGCAGTGAAGCCAAAAATTGACATTCTGCCACAGAAATATGTCTGGATTGCAGCAGTTTCCATCATGGTCCCAAACAAACCTTTTCTTGCTCTCTGAGTATATTCTTTCTTTCTGTCTTTCTTTCTGTCTT
>NC_085857.1:33261790-33269290 GCF_034702125.1 Engraulis encrasicolus
AGATTTGATATTGAAAAAGACCTATGCACCATTTACCAAAGAAATTTTACAAACGAAAAATCAAGTCATGGACGGAGGCTGCGGTGAATCAGAATGAATGAATGTACAGACCAAAAAGAACTGTATTTTACTTAGTGTCCCTTGACTGTATCTCTCTCTCTCTCTCTCTCTCTCTCTCTCTCTCTCTCTCTCTCTCTCTCTCTCTCTCTCTCTCTCTCTCTCTCTCTCTCTCTATCTCTCTTTCTGTGTCTATCTCTCTCTCTCTCTCTCTCTTTCTGTATCTCTCTCTCTCTCTCTCTCTGTCTCTGTCTGTCTGTCTGTCTGTCTGTCTGTCTGTCTGTCTCTCTCTCTCTCTCTCTCTCTCTCTCTCTCTATATATATTTTACTTTGACAGTACATCTCTCTCTCTCTATTTTACTTTGACAGTACATCTCTCTCTCTCTCTCTCTCTCTCTCTCTCTCTCTCTCTCTCTCTCTCTCTCTCTCTCTCTCTCTGTACTGTCATGCAGTTTTCAGGTGGCAGGGATGGCAGGATGGTGGTGGCATGTGTTAGCTGCCACTTGCCAGCACATTTCTCCCACACGCACACTTACTGTGAAGCCATTAGCGCTGAGTCATTACAGGGCAACCCAGCGCACAAACACAGTCACACGCACGCACACAGTCACACCGACACATGCACACGCACACAGACACAAACACAGACGCACACACACACACGGACGCACACAGTCACACCGACACATGCACACAGACACAAACACAGACGCACACAGAGACACAAACACAGACGCGCACACACACACAGTCACTCACACACAAAGTCACACAGACACACACACAGACACACACATGCACACGCGCACAAACACACACAAACACAAATGCACACACACACACACACACTTGCACACGCCCACACACACACACACACACACACTCATGGTATACAAACACACACACACACACACACACACACACACACACACACACACACACACACACACACACACACACACACACACACACACACACACACACACACACACACACATACACACACACTGTATAAACAGACACACAGCAACGACATCTCTCTTTTGTCAAAGCACATGCTGTGATAATGAACAGCGTTAGCCTCCTTAGAGCTTAATGCCGAACAATGTGATTGGCTGACAGCTGTGTGCCGTTTGTCCACGTGGTATTGGCTCACGGGAGCTGTCAATCAAGGGCAAGCTTCCTGCTTTTTCTCTTTGTTCAACCCTCTTCCTTCCAAAATATCCAAAAGTTGCCCCACGATAGGCTTGACAGTGACAGCTGACTGCATTTTATATTTCACCACACTGTGTGTGTGTGTGTGTGTGTGTGTGTGTGTGTGTGTGTGTGTGTGTGTGTGTGTGTGTGTGTGTGTGTGTGTGTGTGTGTGTGTGTGTGTGTGTGTGTGTGTGTGTGTGTGTGAGAGAGAGAGAGAGAGAGAGAGAAAGAGAGAGACAGAGAGAGAGAGAGAGAGAGAGAGAGAGAGAGAGAGAGAGAGAGAGAGAGAGAGTTCTGTGAGCCTATGGTATGCCTGTGTGCTTGTGTGAGTTTAGATAGTTATCGTTACTTGCGGTATTTTACTCTCCCTACCGTGTCATGTATTATACATTTCCTATGACTGGATTTATTTCTAACCCTCCCTCCCCAAACACACACACGCACGCACGCACGCACACACGCACACACACACACACACACACACAGAGGGTTCAATGTCATTAATGCAGTGCTACACATACTGTAGTGTTGCTATGGCCATCCAACCTCCTCTGTTGATATCTTCCACCTGGAAGCTTGTACTTTTGGCTCTGTTAAGAAAAGAAAAGAACAGAAAAGGAACTGTACATGATTGCAAAATGTCATGGTCATTTGAGGCCTCCGAGGAAGGATTTAATATTGCACATCTCGACCCAGCTCAATATACATTATAAATTAATAAGCATCATATCCAACCAGTCTTGAATGAAAATCTAATGTTTTTTTTGCTTTCTTTGTTTTTTGTTCCATGATGAGCTTCATAATGTAAGTTCTGTATTGTACCTGGTAGCCCTACAGTAGAGTTGACACGAAACAGCAAAAGTTAGCATGAAGCTACATAACAGTTAACTCTACAGTAACTTCATTATTTAAAATATTATAAAATGCTTCATAAACCCATTCTCTCCCTGACTCCCCCTCCCTCTCTCTCTCTCCCACCCACCTCTCTCAATCTCTCTATTTCTCTCTGTCTTGCACTTAGTCTCCGAAGTACACTTAGTAGAACACGTCCCAGATGATTTTTCTTCATTTCAATTTAATCACTCTTTTAGTTCCAATCCAAATATCCCACTTGCAAGAAGTGAGTGAATTAGAGTAATTCATCATTACACCAGTGTAATTTAATAACAGTCTACTTATCTCCACCAATTCATCACATACACATTTTTTCAGATCTGTTTGATCGTAGAGTAGAGTATAGTAGAGAAGAGAAGAGTAGAATAGAGTAGAGAAGAGAAAAGTAGAGTAGAGTAGAGTAACTTTATTGATCCCCGGGGGGAAACTGCGTTGTTACTGTTATTACTGCGTTTTTCTATTTTGTGGTTTATGCCAACTACATTATAGGCTGGCTATTTCTAGACTTACTAGACAGATGAGATGTAGTTGGGGACCAGCTATTAATTTTCTCATACGGGGGCCAATCTTAACTATTTACAGGTAGAATGCAATCAAAAGCTTAATGGAAAATCAATTTCACATCTGGTACAGACATGGGGCAACGATCCAACACAGTCTCATGTCATCTCATCTCAATTCTCATCGCATCTTATCTCAATTCATCAATTACTGACTACCTTTGACCAGACTGCAGTGTTTGGTGTCGAGGGCATACCTGCCACATCACATGTTGACTATGTGGCCTAAACCTAGACCTTTCCCTTAACTTAACCAGCTGAGAAGTTATGGTGCCACAAGGGGGCGCCTTTGAGGTGCATGTCACATTTAGACTCCAAGGGAATACCTTAGACGTCGAAAATTGCAGTCTGTTCAAAGGTAGTCAGAAATTGACCAGTTGGGATGATACCCTGGGCCTGTAGCAAACAATCTGGGGGACTGCTAGGGGGAGCGAGGGGGGCCATGGCAAGTTGGCAGGAGAGGTAAAGTAAAATAAAAGTTATAAAAGAAATAACAAATAATAAGCAATACTCCTGCTAGTTAAGAGCGGCATTACAATTGACTGCATCTCTGGTGGAGCATCTACTGTGACCGTCATCATTTGCTTCTTTGCAATGTAATTACTATGTTTACCGTTGTCGTTGGATGGGTTTTGCACCAACTCCATCGATTTCTGAGAGTGGAGCACAGAAAATGTGTGGCACTGCCCATTGGGGGGGCCTTGGCTGGAATCTAGGGGCCGTCTCATGGTCAAGTTTGGGAACCGCTGCTGTAACACAGCCCCCCCACTACCATGTGCTATATAAACTCATCCCATTTACCATCCATTTCTCCCCGCTGTGATGTCACAGGAAAGGGGGACACGCCATTACAGTAACGTCCGTGATAACCCCACTGGGACTCCAGTGCACATCTCCGTGCGCGCCCAATTATCCTCAGTCATTTGTCAGATGAACTATTGCACTGTCACTATCACTAGAACATGGGTGCTCTCCGGTCTGCTCTGTGTTGAAGTTTATCGTCATTTGCAGTGTGCGTCATTGAGGTACAAGTGTGTGCGTACGGGTGCGTGCGTGTGTGCGCGCATGTGTGCGTGCGTGTGTGCGTGTCTGTTTGTGCGTCTGTGCATGTGTGTATGTGTGTGTCTGTTTGTGCGTCTGTGTGTGTGTGTGTGTGAGTGTTTGTGTGCGTGTGTGTGTGTGTGTGTCAGTTTGTGTGTCTGTGTATGTGTGTGTGTACTGAACAGCACTTGTCCATGTGCGTGTCATGGCCATTCAATCTGTGTCCTCCTGTAGGTTTTCTAAGGGAAGCCCTTGGACGCATTTACGCCTTGCCACCCTCTCAGTCCATTAATAGTTGTGTCCTTGGGTGTGTTTGAAATGACTTGTTGGGTGGGTGACTGGCTCCATTACTGTACAGCAATCTATTCTGGACTTGTGGTGTTAGAGCATGAACATTAACGTCTACATATACAGTATATATGGGTCCTCTATCTATATGTCTATCTGTGTATCTGTGTGAAATGCTGTGTCATCCTGGTATCATGCAGTTTTGGCGTTGACCATTAGAGTGTCTACGCCCCTTATACTGGGTTCTCTTGTTGCCTATGACATCAATTCCACCTAGCCACTCTGAAAGAACAGAAGAAAGGTAAAGGTTATTTGCAGAAATGGTACAGTATCGCTTCAATTGGTCGAGCAACCTACACACAGGCCTAACATACTATGTACTGTACATAGTTTTTCCTCACACACACTGTGTGTGTGTGTGTGTGTGTGTGTAAGGGCGTGTGTTGTTTGGGGCTATGAACCCATGGCCTGTCGATGTGCTTATTTTTTCATGTACTGTATTTTCATTTTTGTTTTACCTGTCCAGGGACTGCAGATGGAAACAGGGTCTATTGTGCATGGTCCCTGCTGAACTAAACTAAATAAATTAAACTTAACTAAACTAGACTGTGTGTGTGTGTGTGTGTGTGTGTGTGTGTGTGTGTGTGTGTGTGTGTGTGTGTGTGTGTGTGTGTGTGTGTGTGTGTGTGTGTGTGTGTGTGTGTGTGTGTGTGAGAGTGTGTGTGTGTGTGTGTGTGTGCGTGTGCATTAGTGAGTGTGTGTCCTCTGTCCCTAGCTCTCCATCTCTCTCTCTCTCCATGCATGTCTTGCCAGGCCCATTTCCAACATTCGCTGGCGTGCGTGCGTGCATGTGTGTGGGGTGTGCTTGTGCGTGCCTTCTTGCCTCTCTGTCTGTCTGTCTGTCTGCCTGTCAGTCAGTCTGTCTGTCTTTGTGTTTGTCTTTCTCTCTGTTCGTCTCTCTATCTCTCTGTCTGTCTCTCTGTCTGTAAACTTTTGTCTTGGTAGGGCAATTTGCCAATTTCCCCCCATGTCTCTAGCTCGTGTGTGTGTATGTGTGTGTATGTGTGTGTGCGTGCGTGTGTGTGTGTGTGTGTGTGTGTGTGTGTGTGTGTGTGTGTGTGTGTGTGTGTGTGTGCGTGTGCGTGTGTGTGTGTGTGTGTGTGTTTGCGTATGTGTGTGTGTCTTGCCAGGGTATGTTCTTCTATTCCCCAGCTCGTGACTGGCATCCAATCGAATGGATGTGGATGACTTTGTTCCACAACTACTAAAAATGATCCACGCACACTACACAGCAGCAGCCTTGTTGGTATTCAGTGGCACACACACACACACACACACACACACACACACACACACACACACACACACACACACACACACACACACACACACACACACACACACACACACACACACACACACACACACACAGTCACACAGTCACACAGTCACACAAAATCAAGAATAGTGGCAGCAGCCTGGACGCACATGCACGTATGCACACACACACACACACACACACACACACACACACACACACACACACACACACACACACACACACACACACACGCGCGCGCGCGCGCGCGACGGCTATTCACAGTAGCGGCGGCAGCAGCAGCAGCAGCAGTCTTGGTGGTATTCGGATGCAGCAGCTTAGCCCCTGGGGAGGCAGAGCTCCCCTGCTCAGCAGAGTCGGCCACAGGGCTTAGAGGAGAGCACAGCGGCAGCCAGAGATTCTTTAAGTGTAGAGATTTGCCAATGTAATAGGTTGCTATGGGCACCTAACATGACCAGGTTCCGGTCTGCCTAAAGGGCCGTGTCATAATACTCCTAGCATTGAATAGAACAGTCCTCAGGTCTGCCTAGGTCTGCCTAAAGGGGGATTTCCCCCCTCCCCCTTGTAATAATAGAACCTGGAAACAATGGGCCAATGGAACCTCTATCTCTCTACTCTCTCTGGCGGCAGCTACATGTCACCCTATAAAAAAATAGCCACACACACACATGGGCACACACACACACACGCACGCGCGCGCACATGCTCGCGCGGTCGCACGCGCATGGACACAAGCACATACCCACACACACACACGCACACACTCATGAACACACCTGCGCGCACGCACGTACAAATAATGAATTCTAAGAATTTGATGGTGGTGGTAAACATTTGTGAACAAGGTCAAATTTGTGAAAGGGCTGCATGATTTCTGGGGGAAAAAAAACTTTAAATAAATGTTAAAGATGGCCTCTCAACGTCATTTAATTAATATTGCCGTGTTCCCAATTGTTATTGAATGTGTTACGCGTTGGTCCTGTTTTAAAAAACGTTCTGGTTGCTTTGTTTCAAGACGTTTTTGCAAGCTGGCAAGGTGGCTTGTGGAGAAACGAGAGAGTGTTCCGTGTTTCTCGTGGAAATGTGTCTCTGATTGGCTCACTCCTCCTGCTCTCAAAGAAACGCGTCTCTGATTGGCTCAGTCCTCCAGTTCTTGGAGAGAATGTAATGGGAAACAGAGTCGCCACTCCCCCGGGTGGTACTGCACTATAGGGGCGCCAACGGAGGCGTGCAGGCTCCATTCAGGGCTGTGCTCTTTCGACAGCGACCCCTAGGCGAGCTGCAGGCACGGAGCAACCGGAGTGAGCAGGCTTTATGTATGAGGCTTTGTGCTGTGTGTGTACCTGAGAGTAGCAACCAGCTGATAGCTAAGCTAAGCTATGTTTCGGGCCACCAGACGTTGCTTGTTTTGAAAACAAGCAGAAAAAAATTACTCGACATGTTTTTAGATAAATGGGTCGATATAAACCTTTGTGGGCAACGCCTTCTTTCGACGTGACGAAACACAGAAAGGCTTTCGTGATTCGCTCGTTTCTCTGCATTATTTATGTAAATTGGGAAACACCGGGAAACACAGCCAGGAGAGTTGACGCACCGCTATGAGAGCCTTGCAAGTGAGTTTAACTTGGGGTGACCGTCCGATCTTCGAAAGGAGTGAGTAAAACTGAGTTTTATCGGAAGTTGGCCTTTAAACCTTTAAACATGAGAAATTTTTCATGTACAGCAGACCTCAGATTTTCGCACGACATCCTGTGCAGTGGTGAAAAGGTGAGGTTTTATTTGGAGTGTGAAGGTCTTAGGATCACTGTCTGAATCCATAGGGGTTAAGGTGTGATTAAATGTGACGCACTGGGTTTTGCATGGGTGTCAGGGTTAGCCTTAAAAATTGATGCAGGGATTACTGTTTGTTCACACCAAATCCAACCAAAGCACCCAGAGTAACGTGCTGTATATGTGGCCTAGAAGTCATCAGGGTTGCCAGATGAGGCTGATGATTCCCAGCCCAAAAAATGTTCAAAACCCGCCTAAAATCACAAAATCCGGGTAAAAATGGCATTTAGCAGAAAAACCCGCCCAATTTTTGCCATAGAAATCAATAGAATTGGGCGGGTTTTTCTGCTAAAT
>NC_085857.1:33286790-33289290 GCF_034702125.1 Engraulis encrasicolus
TAAAAAACGTACAGTGCAGTGCTGCATCTTTTCACTCCCACCCCCTGTGCTCTAGTTTTTTTTTCTTCTTCCTCTTCTTTGAGAAGGCACAAGAATCCAAAGTCATTTTTTTGGCCGTGTTCATCAGACAGAATTGCAGTATATTGAGAGGGAATGAGACACAGCGAGATCTCTTGGTGTCAATCAGTGTCACACGGAGAAGACCATGCACGAGTTGCCTTGTTGTCTAGAAATCTAGACAGCCTTAGAGTGCCATCAAATGTACAGCAATGCACTCCCAGGCCCGTCTAATGGCAATCCCTATGGCTTTTGAATTGATGCCCCTTAGATGACAAAAAATTACTATGAAGTGCACCCTACGTATACAGTTGGAGCTTTTTATTTTTTCCTCCATTCTGTACACGCTCCATGCGACATGAAAGCGTGAAAGCCCACCTGGGAAACTCCAACATTCATGGTGTATCGAGCTGGGCCAATCATGTTGCACTCAAGAAAACACAATGCTACAAAATCAGTGGATCCTACTCTGTGGCATTCTAATCATTGTGCCGATTGCCTCTAGTAGTATCCTTTTGCATGAAATAGAAGCGTTCATCATGCCCGCCCCTGCCGATGCCAAAAGTCCTACAGTAGACTATTACCTCATCTTGAGTCTAGCATGGTCAGGCTATCGGAATACATTGACACAGCAACAGTAGCAACTTCCATGAGCTGTGTTGCAGCTTTCTTAACCTGTTAAGACATGGCGTTATACATTTGTTGTTACCAGAATTGCAAATACAGAGTTGTAGTACATCACTAAAGGCCCTGTGTTATGTCATAGTAGAGTAGTGCTATGGTAATTACTAGAGATACACAGAGTCCGGTTCCGGTTCCGGATCCGGCAGGATAATAAGGTTTTTCACAAGATAAGGGTCCAGCAGGATCTTAAGCAGTGGATCCGATATCCGGCATGTTACCTAAAAATCAGGATCTGGTGCATGTCTAGCCTAGGCTGTTCAATCAGTCTTTCACAACCCCAGTCACTGCATGGAGTGAAAGCCCTTTGCAAGCGTCGGTTGCGGGCAGTGTGGCAGTAAGCCAATGAGTCTAAAAAATAGTTTGAGCCAACACAATAAAAAGGGCCCACGTGTCGAGTTTCAACCCTTTTGTAGGATCCGGTATGTGGTTCCGGATCCGGCAGGATCTTAAGCAGTGGATCCGGTATCCAGCAGGATCCTAAAAATCAGGATCCGGTGCATCTCTAGTAATTACCCTATTAATGACTATTACAGCGTGCCTCAGATGGTACGGCATGCATTAAGGGACTACTCCTCCGGAAAACTAGAAGCACTCAGAGATTGCAAACCTCTGCCAAGACCACGAGGTCACTGACGCCATAGCATCTACACGCTGTGGAATCCTAAGCCCATGATATAATATAGGAGTTCTCAAGAGTTCTTTCTGCCTTGTTTTTGTGAAGTTAATAAACTGGAATGTCAAAATTTTCCCTATCATGCAATGGTGAGTACCATATTCTTTTTTTTTTTTTTTAAATCCACCAAAAGTTTAATCGCTTCTTCCTTTTGCCATTTCCAACAACTCCAGAAAATGTCATCAAAGTCCGTTCATAACTTTTTGAGTTGTCCTGCTGACAGACAGACAAACAAACTGACAGAAAAATAGACAAACAAACCAACGCAACCGAAAACATAACCTCCTTGGCGGAGGTAATAAATGAACCAAATATGCCCACCCTTTGTCAGCAACGGTGAGAGGTTGCCCTGCAGTCATAACCCACGTTACATAAATCATTGTTGTGCTCGTATTTATTTGATAATACATCTGTAAATATTCCATGCACAAGTCTCCACTGGAATTGATGTTATTTGGACTGTGGAAAGGGGCAATTAAGTATGTTCTGTTCTGTTCTGTTTTATTCTATTCTATTCTGTTCTATTCTATTCTATTCTATTCTATTCTATTCTATTCTATTCTATTCTATTATGTTCTATTCTATTCTATTCTATTCTATTCTATTCTATTCTATTCTATTTTATTTAATTTCAGCAGGCGGTAATGAAGTTGTTATCTGCTATAATAAAATATATTTAAGTACACTTAAGTGCCTGTCTGTCAGATTGTTTGTCTTTCTTCCTGCCTCCTTGTGAGAGCTTATTCATAGTTAAATGTAGAATGTTAAGCTTCTCAGGCAATTCCTTTTTTTTCCTGAAAATTTTGACATCATGCTTTTTTGACAGCTGACCATCCCGAAATAAATCAATGAGAGCTGATATGTCCCCAAGCAACATTAATAATGCAAGCTGATGGTGCATGCCATGTGTTTACCTCTGATGAAATATGTGACATAAAACTTGTATTGCATCATGTTAAAGGGGTGAAGTAGAGGTAGGTGGGTCCCACAGCTCCTTCAGTTTGACCGGATGGAATGGCTGGACTTTATGAAAATGAACAGGCATAGGCATGGTGCATTGTAATGCAATTAATAATGACTCTGGAG
>NC_085857.1:33294290-33301790 GCF_034702125.1 Engraulis encrasicolus
AGGCACACACGTGCGCACAAGCACATGCTCACATTAACACACACACATTATCACATACACTATCACACACACACACACATACACTATCACACGTGCACACACACACGCACGTGCACACACTATCACACACTATCACACACACACACTATCAGATACACACACACACACACACACACACACACACACACACACACACACACACACACACACACACACACACACACACACACACACACACACACACACACACACACACACACGCCATCAGTGCTGTTTAACCGCAGGAGTACATACTGCAACTACAGAGACTACCTCTGTGGACACACAACACATGTTACTGTGCAAAAGACAAGTGTCCTCCTCATTTTCTTGACCTAAAAGGTATTTTTGTAGTGACCCTGACCTACCGTATGAGCTCGTTGTACACACCAAACTAAACATACAAATGCTCTTTGACCTTCTTCACTGTTACGGTCAGGGGAGGTTAGTGTATGAGATAAGTTAAGGAAGACAAATCCGCACTCACAAACTGCGTCTCAATATTTATTTATATTACCACCATGTCCAAAAAGCAAACGCGTTTCGGCTATCAAGCCTTCATCAGTGCGTACGACGTCTCGTCTCTCCCCAGCAGATTCAGTTATGCCTCTTTTCCACTGCCGGTTTTCTGATAAGTCTACAGCTTGACACAGTGCGACTCGGCCGCCACTTTCTGCTTTTTGAAAAGCCATGACACAGCTCAATCGTAAAGCAAAAAAACGGAGGCCGAGTCAAGCTGTGTCGAGCTGTAGG
The DNA here is from genome assembly GCF_034702125.1 of Engraulis encrasicolus. Taxonomy (NCBI): domain Eukaryota; kingdom Metazoa; phylum Chordata; class Actinopteri; order Clupeiformes; family Engraulidae; genus Engraulis; species Engraulis encrasicolus. Next base: position 33,295,083 of record NC_085857.1, read on the forward strand.
CCTATCGGAAAACCGGCAGTGGTAAAGAGGGTAACACCTTAACAGTCCTGATTGGATCATTTCACAAGTGCTCTACCGGCAGCTACTTTATTACACTAGTAGTTATCACACTACTAGTTACTTTCTTAAGTCCTGGACGTGTCAAATAGATAGAGAGTGGAAAATGAGAGAAGTTGACATGTAGTGCCGCTCATTATTCCCTGTCCTGATCCTGTCCTCACAAATCCCAGATGATGTGGTCACCTCCCATTTCCCCTCTCCTAAAAGTTTTTCCTTGTTGTTTGTCATTCATGAATTGATTTATATTTTATTCATGAATGTACAGTTTGTGTGGGAAGTTCAATATGACAGCATTGCTTTTATTCATGTTCCTGTCGAGAGCCCTCATAGGCGATGAATGGCACGGGGAGGGATATTCTTTTTAAAACATTTTTGGGCTCTTGAGCTGTATTTTTGACTGGACGTTTTGGGCTGCCCTCTTGCATGGGTGAGGCATAACATGCAATTTTGGTGTTAGCATTTTAAAAAAAAACACGTTATAAAGAGTTCCGATGCAACGGATGCAGAGCAACCTTTTTTGACACAATATTTTAATGTCCATGTGGGCTAAATACATAATAAACACATTTTATCCGGCAGAAATTTGTCTGTTCAATCTGTTCAGTCCTATTTGTTCCTGCGGCGGTGACAACTGCTGTAGATTGTTTTCAGATGGTCGGACAGGACAATACGTTTTTGACAGGACAGTGGCAGAGGGACAGGAAATGAGTGGGAAGAGAGATGGGGAGATGGGGAGGCACCAGCAAATGACCTGACCCGAGCAGGAACCAAACCTGGGGTGAGTTTCTCAAAATAGAAGTTGTTAGCCTGTTAGCAACTTCGGTAGTTGCCAATGGGAAAATGCATTGAAAGCAACATAGTAGCTAATGTAGTAAGCAACTTTGGTTTTGAGAAATTCACCCTTGGGTTGTCAGGGTGGTAAACTAGTGCCCTACCGGAAGGACATTATTATCTACCAAACTCAAGGCCACATATTCATTAAAACATAACAGAAGACACATGCATAATATTTTTCATTAATCTGACATTCTTTTTTTCATGACACATTCCTGCCTTACATGGTACTTTATACCATGATGTGTAAACTAGAAATGATAGAAACAAAATGGAAGCCAATGCATTATGTGGACTTTGACAATGGTTTCTCTTTGATTGCAAGGGAAGGGTTTATACTGTGTTGTTTGTGTGGTGAAGAAGTACAAGGTTATGTATTAATGAGGGAATGGGTAAGGGGAGAGACTGGTCAGGTAATTTTTTTCAGCCTTGAACTTTCCATAGGATGGACAAATTCACTTTATCATGTGTTCATTTCTCTCTCTCTCTCTCTCTCTCTCTCTCTCTCTCTCTCTCTCTCTCTCTCTCCCTTATTCTAACTTCTTTCTAATGCTTTCTTCCCCCCTCTCCGGCTCACAGTGTTTTTCTCTCGCTTTTCCCTCTTTTTCTCTGTCTGTCTCTTCTCTCTTGATCTCTGTCTATCTCTTTTTCTCTTTCTCTCTTTAAGTCCCATTCAACTTTTGACTTCTTAACTTGTTTTGATGACAGGTATGTCTATTTCATGCGAGATCAAGGTTGCCAATGCAGCACTGTGGGAATTTGGTTCACTGTATGTCTGAATACAACAATCGGCAGGTTCCTTGCAGTGATCCCCCAGCGTTGGGGTTGTGGTGTATGAAAAGGAATTTGAAATAAAGGGACTCTGTTGAAAGCAGTGCGTGGATGTTACCTCATCCTCTCTCAACTTTCTATTCATGATAAATGTTGTGGCAGGAGTCCTGATAGTGAACAATGATGATGACATGTTGTACATATGTTGACATCATCTGTGTAATAGGTGACAAGCCTGTAAAGCTAGGTTTATACACATGTCCTTAGCAGACCGCAACCAGACGCCTCTTCCCCTTTGCAGAGCTGAACGAACATCTTGCGGAGCTGAACGTATGGTTTTCCCAGGCTGAAATGTCCGGCGTTGGCCCGTAAGGTAGCGGACGGGAATGGACGTCATTGGCGTCCTTGCATTCTCAGCGGGAAATAAACCTCCACACCCTCTATTGTCCTGGGAGTGCAGACTTAAAGGCAGATCTATGAGCCCCCCCCCAACACACACATACCAGTTTCGGTTATGTGGACTTCAGTGCTGGAAAAGTGTAAACCCAGCTTAAGTATGGCATATTCACATAGTATGAATCTCTTTGTTATACCCACAGCGCTTTGCCTTGAATTTGTTGCATTCGCACACCAGGTGTCAAGGCTGCCATGCCAGGTGTTATTGAATAAGCCAGTGGTTCCCAACCTTTTTCGTAAGGGACCCATGTTTTTACTATTGTAAGCTTTGGTGACCCAACCACGCGAGCGCCCGCACGAGACGGAGTCACAAGATGCCCTCCGTTTCCTGCGAAAACTTATTTTAGTTATTTTATTCCTCAATTCGTCTTTGGTCAAATATAGAATAAATGTTTAATGTAGCACTTACAATTTGTTGCGTCTATTAGTTAAATGATTTGTCTTTTATTCAACATGGGCTATATATATTTAAAACGAAACCCCTTAAAATCAAGAGGGCTCCGCGACCCCCTGTGGATCTTTGGCGACCCATAAGGGGGGTCCCGACCCATAGGTTGGGAACCACTGGATTAAGCTACACAATGGGGTCCAGTGCTTTGCTCAAGGACACTTTGGAGGTGGAATCAAGCAGTTGGAACGTTGGTAAATGGTAAATTCTCCCTAATCTACCACTATCTAGACTGCCACACTCTATTTATGGGTAGAAAAAAAAGAAACATTCAGACTTACTTTGCCGTGCAAAAGAATGTGTTTAGGGTTGGATAGAGAAGAGGAGAGAAGAGAAGAGAATAGAATAACAGCATGTGCAAGACCTTGTAATTGTAATTAGTATTACACTTTTTGTCAAGCAAACAGCTTGAAAAGTTTAAAAATTATCAACTTCAGTGGACTTTGAGTACCCCATCCCCTATCAAGATCCTGATTGATGATATAGCTGTGACAGGCAGATGTTTCTTGCCTTCTCATCACTAAACTTTTGGATCTATTCCGTGTTACAGCAACTGATAGCAATCTGATTCCTTGCGACTTCAGATCATGATTGAGTGACACAGCTTTCTGACGGCGTTTCAGATTATATTGTAAGGGGTGGCAATGACACGATAGTTTTGTGATTAAATACAGTACACCGTGTGTGTTCTGCACCAATACGGCTACCGGTACAGTAGACATGGTTTTGAAATGATGGTAAGAGTATAGCTTACTTAACGTAAATTGCTCGAGCATCACACTGCAGGAAGATCAGATTGATACTGGTATGTGTAGGCACTGGACAGGCCCAAGATCTCTCTCTCTCTCTCTCTCTCTCTCTCTCTCTCTCTCTCTCTCTCTCTCTCTCTCTCTCTCTCTCTCTCTCTCTCTCTCTCTCTCTCTCTCTCTCTCTCTCGCTCTCTCTCTCTCTCTGATCATTACTGTCCTTCATGATCACTGTATTTCAGATCAATCTAAAGCCACTGAATGACTCCTCTGCAAAGCTCCACACCTACTACTGACTTATTACACCTTTGATGTTTCATCCGCTTGCAACATCAGACCCAAGGATGTCTGGCAGACCACAATGGCAATGGCACATACCTTTGTGCTGTAGACTTAGCCTTTCCTTTCAGGGACCACTAGATCTAGATCCGAGTGGTTTTGTATCTTTTGATTCCCCAGTAAAAGGCTATTTGTAGTGCTTTAGTTGCTTTTACACCAGATTGTGAGAGGATGACTTGGCGAGATACTGAATACTGTCTCTGGCCTCACTTTTGTGACCGCTCAGCTGTTGTAATGGTCTTATCTTTCAGGTCTTTGAGTCGAATGTCTGAATGGTTTTAATACTTCAACTACCTTGACTCAAAGGAGAGTGCTTTGGATATAGTTCAAACGTCTGTCAAATGACTGCCTTGTTGGAATTATTATTGGCCTTCACTGTCTATGTTAGTTTGAAATCATGCACCATTATTTTTGACACTATTTTTGTATTTTCTTTATTTATAGGTTACCTTCTATTTTTATTCCCTTGGACTGTACAAGGTTAACAACTTTTCCTTTTGTATTGTGCCGTCTTTATTCATGGTTTATTGTATTTTTATATCCCTTTGACACAAGGTGAAACATTCTTTAAAATGTTATTTTTAATCATCTGTGGATGCTATTTTTAACCAGCGTACATCTCCAGTTTGCACAATTGGCGTGCATATCTGTTAGATTTTTTCTGGAGCTTTCTAAAGGTCTCTTGGTGTCCACTTCTTTCAATGCATGAATCCAACATTTTGAGGAGGTGAGGTGTTGTCCCAGTTTTGGACATTCATGAACTATGTAACAGTCATACTGGCATCAAGTCAACAGCAGTTTTTTAGAGTTGCTGTGGTCCATCAACAAAGTCATTGGTGTGAATGTGAGAAGCAGTTAGACTGGGGAAAGGAAACTACAGCATTTAGTTATGTTAGCGGAATAGTGGAAGAATATTACACAGATACATATTCCAGAGATAAAATTTCAGTTTCTGTCAAAGCATCACATGAATTTAATCAAATCCCAACTGCTGTGCTGTTACGCAAAAACACTTGGGAGTTTGACCACTGTCAACAGCAATGGTCTCAAGCCACTCTTATTTACTTATTTATTCATTCATATTTTAAATAATTCATAGCCTTTAATATTTTTTATTTATCTCCGCACTCAATCCCAATCTTGGCATGCTTGTGTGTTAAATATTTTATGCCAGTGCTTATTTTTCTCTTCGTGCCTTTTCCCTCTTCGTGTCCCCACTGTCCTGTTCCATCTTGTCAGGCGGCCATTTTAGAAGAAGAAAAAGTTTAGTTTGAAAAGTGCTTCACTAAACAAGAAACAAACAAACAAACAAACAATAACTAGAAGTACTCAGAGAGCGCAGACGTCCGCCAAGGAAGCCAAGGAAGCTCCCGCAAGTGTTCCCGCAATTCAATTTCTGGTCAGTAGGAGGCGTCTAGATGGTGAAGAATCTTTTGAAAAGTCCTGGTTCTGGTTCGTGATCCGGATCACCACCAGAATTTAATCACTTGTTCCTTGGGTCATTACTAACAGCTCCACAAAGTTTCGTCGAATTTCGTTGATTAGTTTTTGAGTTATCCTGCTGACAGAATCTTTAAAAAGGTCCTGGTTCCGGGTCGTGATCCGGATCACCACCAGAATTTAATCACTTGTTCCTTGGGTCATTATCAACAAACCCACAAAGTTTCTTCGAATTCCGTTGATAAGTTTTTGAGTTATCCTGCTGACAGATAGACAAACAAACAAGCAAACAGACAGACAGAAGGACAGACAAACCAACGCTACCGAAAACATTACCTCCTTGGCGGAGGTTAAAAAAAAGCACTCCCAAAGGTATAGCTATAGTACCAACATCCCCCAGCTGACATGGCAGCAACTCCTCCCTTATGACGTTACCATGGCATCATTTTGATTTTGGTAAAGCATGTAAGTCACCAAGTAAACACCATATCAAATTGGTGGTCAGGTTGCCCATATGTGACATTTGCCCTCAGCACACAAGTGCACTTGTAACAACTTCTGTATTGACTTGGACCGCTCACTCTGTGGTTGAGCATTTCCAAAATAATAATGGCGGACGGCATGTGTAATGTAACAACCGAGGGCAATGGAACTTGATGCTCTCCACTCCTCTCCTCTCCTCTCCTCTCCTCTCCTCTCCTCTCCTCTCCTCTCCTCTCTTCTCTTCTCTTCTCTTCTCTTCTCTTCTCTTCTCTTCTCTTCTCTTCTCTTCTCTTCTCTTCTCTTCTCCTCTCCTCCCCTTCTCTCCTCTCTCCTCTCCTCTCCTCCTCCCTTTCTCTCCTCTCCTCTCCTCTCCTCTCCTCTCCTCTCCTCTCCTCTCCTCTCCTCTCCTCTCCTCTCTTCTCTTCTCTTCTCTTCTCCTCTTCTCTCCTCTCCTCCCCTTCTCTCCTCTCTCCTCTCCTCTCCTCTCCTCTCCCCTTCTCTCCTCTCTCCTCTCCTCTCCTCTCCTCTCTGGGTATGGGTACAGTATATTCAGTGCTCAGACTCTTATCTTTCAGCAGTGGAGAAGCACGGCTGTGGAGGGAAAGAGAAAGCTAACTGCCCACACAATGGCCTTCATATTACGTATAGTAGTTTGGTGTGTGTGTGTGTGTGTGTGTGTGTGTGTGTGTGTGTGTGTGTGTGTGTGTGTGTGTGTGTGTGTGTGTGTGTGTGTGTGTGTGTGTGTGTGTGTGTGTGTGTGTGTGTATGTGTGTATGTCTGTGTGTACATGTGCGTACACGCTTCTGTGTGTGTGTGTGTGTGTGTGTGTGTGTATATGCATGTGCGTGCATGCAGGTGTGTGTATGTGCATGCAAGTATGAACATGTGCGTGCATGCGTGTTGGTTTTCACAAGGGGCTTCTTCAGGACAATGACACGTTAGAGCCACCTCAATGGCATGCCATGTATGCAGAATGCCATCTGTCCAATGTACCGAGAGGGAGATGTGTGTGTGTGTGTGTGTGTGTGTGTGTGTGTGTGTGTGTGTGTGTGTGTGTGTGTGTGTGTGTGTGTGTGTGCGTGTGCGCGTGCGCGTGCGTGCGTGCGTGCGTGCGTGCGTGCGTGCGTGCGT
>NC_085857.1:33306790-33311790 GCF_034702125.1 Engraulis encrasicolus
GATTGCCTTATCGATCGACTTACAATTAGTTGATAAGCAGCGTTTTTCCCCCGAAATCTCAATGTTTCAGGAAAGAAAACTACTCAATCTTAAAATTAACATTTAAAAGTGATATAAAATACTACATTTAAATGAATTCTAGTTAAATTTTTCAGTCCAAAGGTGATTTAAATATTCCTACTATTCACACCCCTCATCACATACACCCTTCCCATGCCCATTTCACCTGGGTTTCGTCACTTGAATTGGCGATTCATTGCGATTAATGTAGAAGTGAGGAAAGCAAAAGAGAATCATCCTCCTCCTCCTCCTCCTCCTCCTCCTCCTCCTCCTAGCCCCCCCCCCACCCTCCTCTTTTTTATGAAGCTGCTAATGCACTTTTTACAAATGCACTTTCACTTTTGCTAATGTACTTGTTGTTTTTAACAGAGATATTTCTATTTTTCTTTAACATCCCTATTTTTATCTATCTTATATATACTTTTTAACCTCCTGGTCCTGTGTTGTATGTATGCTGTCTACTGCTTTTTGTACAATCTGTATGTTTCTGCTGCAACAAATGAATTTCCCCATGGCGGGATAATAAAGGGCATACTATATACTATACTATACTATACTATACTATACTATACTATACTATACTATACTATACTATAATCAGTGGTGGTGCTCTATTGAATGTGTGAGAAAGAGGAGGATGAAACAGGAGGAGAACTGGATGGAGGGACAGGATGAGAAGAGAGGTAGAGTAGTGACGAAGGACACATACATCATTTGTAGTAGTTTGAGGGGAGGTGAGAAGGCAAGGTAAAAAACGGATGAGAAGAGAGCCACAACTGTATTGGGGATTTAGCTTAATGCCAAATCAATGGCCCTCCCCAAATGGGTCATCCAAGGTGAGGGACCATTCGTACACACATGCACACACACGCACGCATGCACGCACGCACGCACGCACGCACACACACACACACACACACACACACACACACACACACACACACACACACACACACACACACACACACACACACACACACACACACACAGGCAGTGAAAAAAAGGTGTGCCAGTTGTAATACGCCCCAGCCAGGCAGCAGAGCTGGTGGTGTGGTGTCTGCACAGCTGATTAAGGATCGCCGGGGCCTGTCATTAATACTGCTTACCGCGCTAACATTTCACACACACTTTGCCCAGGGCTCCACGCATCACAGCACATGGGCAGAGAGAGAGAGAGAGAGAGGGAGAGAAGGGAGAGAGAGAGAGAGAGAGAGAGAGAGAGAGAGAGAGAGAGAGAGAGAGAGAGACAGAGACAAAGAGAGAGACAGAGAGAGACAGATTTGACTGGGCCTGGGACAAAGTTATCTGAAAGGCCCCCTAACAGAATAGATACAATGAAATGGGGACTCAAGTTTGGGGCCCCAGGGGAACAAACCCCTTTGTCCCCTCGCTGTTGTCTCTGAGAGGAGAGGAGAATAAAGAGGAGATGAGAATAGTGGAGAGAAGAATAGAGGAGAGGAGAGGAGAGGAGAGGAGAGGAGAAGAGAGGAGGGGAGGGGAGAGGAGAGGAGAGGAGAGGAGAGGAGAGGCGCAGCCCGGAGAGGCCGGCGCAATAGAGGAATTCGTTTTTTTTTGTTTTTTTTTTTTGTGGGTGGTGGGGGGCTCTTGAGGAAAGGAGAAGAGAATAGAGGAGAGCAGAATCGAGGGGAGGAGAGGAGATGAGAATTAGAAGAGAGGAGAGCAGAGGAGAGGAGTGGAGAAGAGAGGAGAGGAAAGGAGAAGAGAATAGAGGAAAGCAGAATCGAGGGGAGGAGAGGAGAGGGGATGAGAATTAGAGGAGAGGAGAACAGAGGAGAGGAGTGGGGACCGTAGAGAGGGAGGTGAAGGAGAGGCAGTGAGAGAGTCAAAGAAGACGAGAAAGGAGAGGGGGTGTGGGCAGGCAGGTATGAGAAAACTTGAAAGACAGAGTGAGGAGGTGGTGGAGAGTTGAGTTAGTGGATGGATGTAGTAGGACGGAAAGACAGAGTGAGGAGGTGGTGGAGAGTTGAGCCAGTGGATGGCTGTAGTAGGACGTAAAGGTCAGACAGGGGAGGTGGACGCACCTATCGATCGGCCCCCTTTCACTTCCTGCGTCAGAGCAAGATGCCAGCGCATTGGTGTCATTGGTGACGAAGGTGGTGGCCAGGGCTAGACAGGCCATCTGGCATAGCGGGCATTTCCTGGTGGGCCCGCACCCTCGTGGGCAACTTATTAAATGTTTCAATATATATATATAATTTTTCAAACATTTGAACATTTTGACATACAAAGGTGCGGGGCCCACCGATGAGTCGGTATTGCACTGCTAATTATGAGGGGCTCCTTTAAGCCAAACGTGCCTAGGCCTTATTTCTCCCCCATGCCCTGGTGGCAGTAGCAGTGGTGGCAATGACAGTGATGGTAGCTGAGGGTTGGTGACAGACATTGACTATATGGTGCATGTTTTGAATCATTTTAAGTTATTATAAAACTATGTTATGCATATGACGACAAAAACAGCATGTCATGTCAATGAGTCTACAGTACGTGTCAACTTTAAAATCTGATTCTTTTAAGGTGCACTAAGGTACAGCAACGTCTGTACCACCTCAGACGATTGAGGAAGTTTGGGATGAGACCCAAGATCCTGAGGTCGTTTTACAGAGGCACCATCGAGAGCATTCTGACGGGGACCATTACTGCATGGTATGGGAACTGCTCTCAAGCCAACAGGAGAGCTCTACAGAGGGTTGTGCGTACAGCTCAGAATATATGCGGCTGTGACTTACCCTCCATTCACTGGAGCTATTTGAGGGAAGGGAGACGCCTCAGGAAGGCAAAGAAAATCTTGGCTGATCTAGTCACCTCCAACCATGGACGTGTTTCTATGTTACCATCTGGGAAACGGTACAGAAGCCTGAAATCTCATACTACCAGACTCCAAAGTAGTTTCTTCCACCAAGCAATAAGATTACTGAATTCATGCTGAAGACAACAAGGCACTTTCTTTGCACTTTTTTCCACCCCCCCCCCCTCTTTTTTTTTATTTTTATTTTTAAAATCTTTTTGAGGACACAAGAAAAACACAACAATTTTTACTCTTTATAGGCTTCAAACCTATAATAAGACGTAATAAACTAATCTTGAATCTTGAATCTTGAATCTTGAATCACTATGTAATATTTTAACTAGTTTATTTTCAGAAGTCATGCGGCCCATTCACAAATGGTACCTTTTTCACCAATACTTACCACCACCATCAAATTCTAAGTATTCGTTATGGGAAAATTGCACATTTGATATATGACAAGGTGGATCTTCTTCACTTCCACCATTTTGAATATCCAGATTTTTTTAGCGGTGAAACTTACTGTACTTTGGTCATACAAATAAATATTAGTTTATTATTTGGCAGTACAGTTTTGGCAGTACAGTTTTGATCGCCATCCTATACTGGGCACCTCTAAGTGTTGAATTTTAAAATCTTTTTCACGACAGTAATGATGGTTGATAGCTGTGGTGGTGGTGGCAGTGAGTACAAGTGACGTGGGTTGGTGTGGTGTGGGGGAGCGATAAAATGTGTGTCCCTCTGATGAATGGTCTGGACGCTGACTGGGGCATCGGTGTGTGAAATCTGGGACACCATTTCTTTCACAACAACATTATATCCTCTGTCCTTTGTGTGTGTGTGTGTGTGTGTGTGTGTGTGTGTGTGTGTGTGTGTGTGTGTGTGTGTGTGTGTGTGTGTGTGTGTGTGTGTGCCTGCGTGCGTGCGTGCGTGTGTGCGTGCGTGCGTGCGTGCGTGTATGTGTCTGTGTGTGTGCCTGTGTGTGTGCCTGTGTGTGCGTCCTATCTGTGGACTTGCTTTGTCCGGCTCGGTTACATCAGCCATGGATGTAAAACTGTTGAGATGAAGTGCAGGAAGTGCATGCAGTAGAAGTGGCATTTATTAACAGTTAATGTGAATATGAAATTGTTACGTGCTAGTTGTTAAAATGTCACACACAGGAACATGCAGCAGAACACAAAGCACACATGCTGTGCTGTAGACAAAATGGTAACACTTTATTTTGGGGATACATCTATTAGCACTAATACATACAATGTTAATGCCTGCATAAGTAACTTGTAAGGCATGTAGTAAACAAACGCTAAGGCCTACTAGGTCCTTACTAAGGTTAAATTGGTAATAATATCCATTATTGTGCATGAACAAGACAGTTGTGAATACATGCCTAACAAATGTTTGATTTTGCTTTGTACATGCCTTACAAGTTACTTATACAGGGACATTGTATGTATTAGTGCTAATAGATGTATCCCTAAAATAAAGTGTTACAGACAAAATTATAGCTCAAATAAATACAATAAGTTCACTTGCTCAAACCATTATCATACTCCAGATGAGGCTTTCTCTCAGAAGGTTGTAGACCTATTAATTTGTTTCTAACTTTTAGCCTCTAACACTGCCAGTGCTGTGTTGCAGAACAATTATATTACTTTCTAGGTATACTGTAATATGGTATTATACTAAGGGGTGTAACACGCTCAACTCAACCAAAGTAAAAAGCTGGGTGCTCATTCCTTTATTTCATATAATATGGTATTATAAAAGATCTTTCTGGTATCCCTTTTATATGGACATTTTTTTGTATCTTTTTGTGTTTCACAAACCACCACACTGCACCCGAAAATGAACATAATATTAAAAAGCGTAGGCTACATCATTTTGCTGCCAAAAAAACCTAGTGCGACAAGCTTACACGTACAGGGTAGTTTTTATCATTTGTGAACTGTTTTAAGCCGCTACAAAGTATGCAATCAAAGATACCTTGTTCTCAAGAACCGCACGTGATAACGCAGCAAGAGAGCGAACAATTCCCATCCAATTGCAGACACAATATGCCGCATCACGGGCATCGCTCCCCTGCCTCTCCTTGTCGTGTGCTTTGTAGTTATTTAAAAAGTGCGCTGATGATATA
>NC_085857.1:33339290-33346790 GCF_034702125.1 Engraulis encrasicolus
TATGAGCGAAAGTCACTTTGGATCAGTCGATTCATTTTTTTTTTATGCGCCGTGTGATCGTGTTGATAATTGTGATTTTACTTCACTTTCTAGACTGTATGCAGGGAAGGATGACGACTTTACTCAGCTATGAGCATGCAATCAAATCCTGATGACCTTTGTCTAGGTATCTGTAAAGATAACTTTGGATGACATCAAATGAAACCTAAAAAAATCACTGTACAGTACGTATGTTTGACTTAACTTTCTAGACAGAATGTCAAAATATACTCAGCTATACACATTCGTCAAAATCCTGCTGACCTGAGGTCAACTAGGGATTCTCTCTCTCTCTCTCTCTCTCTCTCTCTCTCTCTCTCTCTCTCTCTCTCTCTCTCTCTCCCCCCTTCTATCTCTCTGACACAATCACACATGCATACACATACATATAAGTATATATGTAAATTGCTACACACACACACACACACACACACACACAAACACACACACACACGGATAATCTCCTATCAGATATAAGGGGTTTATGTTTGAGTGTTGTGCATGCTACATGGATCAATAGCATCATGGAAGTGTATATCAAGCCTGTATGAAGCGTTAAGTGCGTTAAGCCTTTATGTTGAGCATGACCTTTACCCCGGGGTCGTGACCCTGGTTGTGTGTTATCGCTAACGTGAGATTACTGATCCAACGAGTTGCATATGGTGGTGTGTTAGAGGGTATGATGAGTGTATGGTGAGGTCTGAGATATGGTGAGACCCGAATTTGACCGTGCTACACGGATGAACCTGCTGACATCTGCATTGTTATTTCAAGTATTTTTCGGTTAACATGGTGAAGTAACTCTCCAGTTCCCGAGCACTCAGTTGGTTTGAGATTAGGTGTGGCAATGGACATCAGAACGCTTTTTTTCTGTCAGCCTGAACGTGGTCTGGTCTCATAAGGCAAGGCAAGGCAAGGCAAGGCAAGTTTATTTGTATAGCGCATTTCATACACAGGTGCAACTCAATGTGCTTCACAAGATTAACAAATGCATGTTTAAAATGCATGATTAAAAAAGAACATGTAAAACATTAAGATAAAACATAAGGTAAAATGATAATAATAATAAAATAAATTAAACAAATTATATATATATATAAATATAAAAAAATAAAAATTAAGAATTTGAGCTAGGGTAAAGCAATGGATCATAATGCACGCCGTTCCACCAGTGGAACACTGTAATAATCATTGAGAACCACCACAGTTCTACACTGTTAGAACATAACACAGGGCCTTTAGCAATGCACTACAACCTCATAATTGCCATTCTGTGAACAACAAATGTATAGCGTTATGTCTTCCGCTGTTAAATCAGGCTAAGGTTGACGCTACCGTGGCTCTAACGGTAGGGCACTGGGCTGCTACGCCGGGCGACCCGGGTTCGATTCCGACCCGGGTTCCATACCCATCCTTCCCCACATCTCTCTCTCTCCCATTTGTTTCCTGTCACTCCTTCACTATCCTGTCTTATAATTAAGTCATAAAAGACACAAAAAAAATGATAGAAAAAAAGTGAGGCTACGGCTGAGGTTGCATAGATGAGTGGATGTGGTGACGGAGGATAAGGGTTTAAGCCTCCAGGGGTGGCAAATCTTTTTACATTTTTTTTTACTTCAGATTCAGCATGCATGAAAACACACTCTTGCTTGCGTACACACTCGCTCGCACACACAGACACAGAAACACACAGTTCATCATGCCCATTTCACCTGGGTCTCCCATCAGCCAAGTTGCTGGAGATTAATTGCAAACAATTTTATTTAGGCAATTGACGTTTTAATCAACAATTAATTATTCACACCCCTAACACAGAGACATCCAAATACCCTACCCGTATTACCTCAGATTGACAGACTTATAGAAAGCCTTCTTGGAATATACAGTATTCACATGGACAGACACACACACAAGTCTTTTCCCCTTCAGTCCTTCCTGGTCCTTCTGTTGTATTCATGGGCATATCTTCCAGAGTCGTCTGTGGAGTGCTCCGCTTTGATCAAACGCAGATGTCTCTCTCTCTCTCTCTCTCTCTCTCTCTCTCTCTCTCTCTCTCTCTCTCTCTCTCTTCAGTGCGGGGTCAATAATTCAGGAGTCATCTGCTTCGCCGTAACTCAGACGCTCGTTGGTTTCTGGAAGGCCCCAGTCGACCACAACAGTCCCACATCATATTTCACGAGTGTGTGTGTGTGTGTGTGTGTGTGTGTGTGTGTGTGTGTGTGTGTGTGTGTGTGTGTGTGTGTGTGTGTGTGTGTGTGTGTGTGTGTGTGTGTGTGTGTGTGTGTGCATATTTCACCTTAATGTGATGGAAAAGTTAAGCGCACACTCCTCACGGGGTTGAGAGACGCCTCTGGACGAAGTTCAGCCATTTTGTGGTCCAGTTTTCCATTTTTTTTTCCATTTCAAAAATTGGTTGTTGTCTTCCTTCCTTTCCTTTATGTCTGTCTGACTTTTCCTTTTTTTGTCTTATTTGTTCTTGCTGATCCGTGTATAATGAGTCGAGTCTTTTCCTTTCCGTTCCTTGGTCCTTGGGAACGAGTGTTTACATTGGTCTGGGTTTGTTGATGTGATGGTCTTTTTCTTCTTCTGTCTCCCCGTGTGTGTGTGTGTGTGTGTGTGTGTGTGTGTGTGTGTGTGTGTGTGTGTGTGTGTGTGTGTGTGTGTGTGTGTGTGTGTGTGTGTGTGTGTGTGTGTGTGTGTGTGTGTGTGTGTGTGTGTGTGTGTGTGTACGTGTCTGTGTGTGTGTGTGTGTGTGTGTGTGTGTGTGTGTGTGTGATACTACAGGTTCATCCTGGTGTTTGGATGCCTGATCCTCTCTGTCCTCTCCACCATCCCCGAACAACAGGAACTGGCCTCCCATTGCCTCCTCATCCTGGTAAGGACCCACAGCATAGCTGGCCTGTCACTCGCCTGATCATATTTCCTCAAAACAAGTTATCGCTCTGCCATTGTTCCTTACTTGAAACCACAAATTGTTAAATTATGTTTCTTAACAAAGTGGTGTATGAGCGCACGAGGAACCAATGGCCATTCTTTTCTTTCCGCAATGACTTGTTCCGCAATGAGTATTTTCGTTTTAATGGAAAAAAAGAGAAAGACTCAATCACTTAGACGCTCAAATTCGCTAATTTTATTTTCCTGGCAATGAGTCCTTTTTATAGCTAATTATGCCCCATGGTTTTCATTTCCAACTTAATTATAGACCCAAAAAACAAACAGGAAATCGGAGTTCTTCAGGGTCTTCACCTTTTTTTCCCCCTTGGTGCTCATCAGTTTAAGGGCTCTCAAAATTGTTCAGGGTAGATGAAATCCGAGGCACTCAAGATTGCAATTTTTTTACTTTTTATTTGGCAGCAATAAAAATAATGTTATTTTCTTGGCAATATAACCTTTTTATAGCTAATTATGCCCCATGATTTCCCAACGTAATTATAGCCCCAAGTGGATCTCAGTATTCAGTGACATGCTGTCACGATTACCAAGTGAGCAAAAATAATAAACTAAAAAAATATTAAAGGGAGAAGCCATGCTCTGATGAAGGCCAATACAATATGGTCGCAACACATAGGCCCATGTGAATGTTGCCATTGCATTTTAAGGTACACCTTTGGGAGATCGGAAAGATGTCAGAGCTGACTTGCTATCCAAAGCAATAGCCCAATAAATGAAGGCAATTTATATTCTGTTGGACTTCGATAAATGAAAGACCTAAATCATAAAGTTCTGTATGTGAACATGGTTCAAAAGGGAATTAAATAAGGAGAACTTTTATAATGGTGTTATGAGTGCTCGAGTCAGAACAAATACAATATGAATGAGGGAGCTCACTTGGTTGAAATGATTAATATTCAACGGTTGAATGAATGCTCTACTGCTTAATCCACTCTTAATTTGACAGTAGTGAAGAAATATTAAGTTTTTACTTAATTCTGAACTGTGTTTGATCTTCGCACCTTATAGATGGGAGTAAAACTCTTTTTAGGGATTGGTTATTTATAAAAACACTATAGTGTACTGTATGCACACATGCACTCATCTAATGGACAAGCAGAGAGGCTTGATAAGGTAGAGAGAGTCCATAAGGAGTTTTGTCTGGAATTTCTGGAATCCCTGTGACTAACAGGGTGGCTGTGGGTCCTTAAAAAGGTCTTAAATTGTATTGAATTCCCTTTTGTTTCTTATTTTGTCTTAAAATTTCAACACAAATGTATTAAATGTATGGATCTTAATTGTAGGGAGGAGTCATTCAGTCATCCATGCTTTGTTGAACTCTCAAAACAAAAAAGATAGCCACATGTACAGAACCTGCACAGCATTGTTTGCATGAATTTTACGAGCACCTGTTGTCGTTAGACTCACACGTGCCATCATATGTTTTGCTTTATTTTTGCGTATATGATCTTGCAAGTTGATCTTATTTTTTGTTTTAATGGCATTGAAAGGTCTTACAATGTCTTAATTTTTACTTGGTCAAACCTGTAGACACCCTGGACTAAGTTTTGCATGTTCACATCATGTATCTGACTAAAAAAGCACATAGTAAGCTCTGAATGTGCAGCACCTACCAAATACACTTTAACGCCTCTTCGAGTACTTTGTCATCGGAAGCTGAAAAATCACCCAGGTGCAAACAGGTCCAACTTCATGAAACATATTATACAAACCAATTTCACAGTCAATTTACTCTACTTAGAGGGATGACATAAGTGCAAAGGGTTATTTTAGGGTCATCGTATGATTGGTCTATTTTCAATTGTTAGTACTTACGTATATTAACTGAGGGGAGCGATGTGGTTTAGGATGAGTCTCTCTCTCTCTCTCTCTCTCTCTCTCTCTCTCTCTCTCTCTCTCTCTCTCTCTCTCTCTCTCTCTCTCCCTCTCTCTCTCTCTATCTCCCTGCCTCCCCCCACATCCGTTTGCTGCTTGTCAGGATTATTTCTCAATCCGCAGTAAAATCCAATTGTCTTGTAAACTGGATTTAGATGTTTTCACTGCGTGCCGTCATATCATCCCAGCTGGTAATGAAATCAGTGATTACGGACAGACGGCTTATGATGAGATTAAATCTCCCCAGCGCAGCATCACTGCAATATGTTATGCCCTTGTTGTAGAGACACTCCAGAGAGGGCGTGTCCACCAAATTAATGAAGTTTGGCACAGTGTTGCCAGATTGGGCTGTTTCCCGCCCAATTGGGCTGCTTAGGATGGCTGTGTGTGGGAAAAATGTCATTTAGCAGAAAAATCCGCCCAATTTTTGCCATAGAAATCAATAGAATTTGGCGGGATTTTGTGCTTCTAGGCGGGTTTTGAGCATTTTTTGAGCTGGAAATCATCAGCCTCATCTGGCAACCCTGGTTTGGCAGTGACGTTGCAGTACACCCTGACCTTGTAAGGGCCAAAACATACCAAGGCGGAACGGAACGGTCGCAGGACGGACGCGGTCTTTCTGCTTAGTTTTGGCCGGCGTGCTTTTCTCTGCCTTGCACACTGACAGCGTCGGCGTGCGCGGCCAGTCCTGTTCAAAACCCTCCCCACAGCTAAAGCTAGCATGCTACTTTGCCATTCATTTGAATGAGACACCGCCGGTCGCCGGCGTGAAAAATACGCTCGAGTTCTATTTTCCAAATGCAGCGCGGCGCGGAGCCGGCTCCCGCGCCGCTGACGCCCGACTACCGCCGGTTGGTGTGTAAGGACAGATAGGTTTCAATGTATTTTCACCGACGCCGGTAAAAAACGCGGCCGTTCCGCGACGCTTTACCGCCTTGGTGTGTCAGACCCCTTATAGAAGCACATAGAGGGAATTGACTGAATGAAGTTTGGCTAGTGAGAGTTACATAGATGAGTGAAAAAAACTAAAACGCAAGGTTGTCCACTAAATTAATGAAATTTGGCAAGTGGAATTGCAATACACTCTGCCCTTGTAATTGACCCGTTCAGAATTTACGTCACACTGAATGCGTGTGCATCGTTGACTCAAACACAGGTTTTAAGGGTATTATGAGAGACTCTTCCGGGTGGTACTGCACTCTAGGGGCGCCAACGGAGGAGTGCAGACTCCATTCAGAATGAATGAGCTGTGCTCTCTCGACAGCCGCCCCTAGGTGAACTGCAGGCATGGGTAAAATAGGGAGTAGGGAGGCTGTATGTAAAACTGACTGTGAACACACACACACACTCACACACAAACAGACAGTGCAGCGATGGTTTCCCATCGAAACCTCAGTCCCTATTACGTTGATGCACTTGATTAAAAAAGAAAAGCATCCCATCTGTGCTGCTCTGGTGTATTGTCTTCGTTCAAGAATGCATGCTCTTTATCCCCTGAAGACACTACCCCTCATAAATTAGCTGTTAGCAGAATGGCAACGACCAAAGAGACACGCTCTTTAATATCCCCAAAGGCTCTCTGATGAAGTCCCTGCCATCATTGCTGACCTGTTTAAATCTAAATATAGTAGAAATCTATTGAAGACCACCACATAGTACTTCACTCCTCATTAAAGTCCTAATGAGGATCAATAATACCACTAACCTTTTAAGAATCGAGTCACACCAATCATTATCATACACTCTTGAAGTAGGTCTGGCCATTTCTGAAGCTTTTTATATGGGTTAGTTGCATAGCCGATCAGGATGTCACGATCTAATTCAGCAGGTTAGACAAGGCTATGTTTTATTGGCCAGTGCAGTGGGCCTTGAGGAAGCTGCAGATTGCTGATTGGCTGGTGGGTTCCCCATAATGTGTAACTGAGGAAGTCAAAAGGGTCATGCAGAGGTCACAGTGAGGTCACAAGTGGCCTCATTTGACTCTAAGGTAACAGATGCATGTGGTCAGAAATGTATTCTGGGCTGAGAATAATATTTTATAAAAAAAAATATACACTGGGCCAAGTATACGTGATGGCTGGAGATGAATATGAATATGAGTTTTATTCACATCAATGAGATAAAATGTAGGTTTCTCTTCTATTTTATTGACTTGTCTATTAGTGTATATACAGTGTCTACATCTACAGTATCTGACCTGTTTCATCCTAAATCTAGCAGCAGTGTTAGTTCTGGCAGGCCATGGTAGTCTCAGATTTGGTGCCAATCAAATATTCTAGGTTTTTTTTTAAATTATTATTATTATTTTTTAAATCAACCCCGACTGCTCACTTCTTCACAGCCCACCACCTGCAACCTCCACCGTGTATAGGCTACCCTTTGTTTGCTCTCCTATTCTGTGGGCAGCCGTGGCATAGTGGTTAAGGAGATCGCCTGTAGACCAGAGGATTGCAGGTTCATATCCCACCCTTACCATTCCCCACCACGCTCCATGGCTGAGGTGCCCTTGAGCAAGGCACCTAACTCCACACTGCTCCAGGAACTGTAACCAATACCCTGTCCGTAGTCCCTTAATGCACGCCGTACCTCCTGTGGCACGCTGTAATAGACATTGCAAGTTAACTACTATACTAT
>NC_085857.1:33354290-33359290 GCF_034702125.1 Engraulis encrasicolus
TCCCTCTCTCTCTCTTTTTCTCCTTTGGCAAGTCTCTTTGTGAGTTCCTCCTTGTGCCACTCTTTGAGTCCCTTCTTCTTTTTTCTCTCTCTACTCTGCTTTATAGTCTGAGGAAGACTGTTCCCTTCAGTCAGCGACACAAGGACAAGTATTCCATAAATGATCACTTGGCTCAGTGTGTGTGCGTGCGTGTGTGTGTGCGTGCGTGTGTGCCTACCTATTTTATTGTGTGTGAGTGTGTGTGGGTGTGTATGCCTACCGTTCTGCGTGTGTGTGCATGCTGTACTTGCTCCTTTGTCAGATATGCTGTCACCCTCACCCTGGTGTGACATGTCATGGCTGCTACACTGTACTATGAGTCCTCTCCTCATCCACAGTGCTGGGGGAAATGGAGGTGATTCATACGTGCATCACCTTCAACACCGCTGCTCTTTTGAACGTCCTTGCTGAACGCAACACCTAGCAGATTGCTTCCTTGGCAGGCAGTTTTTTTTTGTTGGATTGATGGCCTTTGCTGTACTGTAATATCCGATGGATTGACAATATCCATAAATGGCCAAATCCTTTACAGAAAAAAGGGTGTGGGTGGTTTGACAGAGGTTGAACATTGTCTTGTACATTGTGTTGTGTTATACAGTAGGCTGCGTGTACATGTTGTCTTATGTAAGGGATAATTGACGACACGGTGTGCGTATAACAGGAAAAATAATGCACACGACGCGAAGCGGAGCCGTTACACCTCGGTGTGCATTATTTTTCCTGTTATACGCACACGTGAAGTCAATTATTCCGCTTATGCCACTGTTGCCACATTGTCTGAAATTTATTTAGGGGATTTATTTTGATGCTTTAATGGCTAAAACAAAGGTTCTTCTGTAGAACTACTTCCTTCCGCCACAAGAAGCTTCTTTTCATAACTTTCTGGCGAACTGCCGTTGCTAATTCTAAATTGAAGGTTGCTATGGCCAAGACACCGTTGTTAGTTCTATCGCATTCAGTTGTCAAGTCAAGAGCCAGTCAAGAGCCTCAATGTTCTACCCATCCGATATATGGGCGCATCTGACTTGCTCACTAGAGTATGCTACAGTTGGCATGATTCCTACAAATGTACAGATCTCAATAGATTAAAAAAATACCCCGCGCATCTTGGCGACATTCTAAATGCCTCGCCTCGCCATTAACTTCATCAAAACAGGCACCTCGTCAATCTGCTCTCCTCCCATAGGAAACTCCCTTTGATTTATTTTCCACTGCGTTCCCATAGTTATTGATCCGAAAATATCCCATAGGCCTACTTTTCACAAATTACGCTACTCTCTCAACTGATAAACGCTACAACCACAGTTAACCTCTCCTCTCTGTTGGAAGAAACGCCCACGTGAAACGGGCGTCCCTTACTTTACGCAGGGAATCTCTCTCTCTCTCTCTCTCTCTCTCTCTCTCTCTCTCTCTCTCTCTCTCTATCACTCTCTCTCTCTCAAAGTTGACAGAGTGATGGTCAGTTGGGAGGAATAAACATGTATGAAATTTGATTAGGCCTACTAAGATTTGCTCCAGATTCACTATAGGCCTACATTGCTGGTGTTTCCAGACGCGCAATTCGACATGTGTCAATTCAGCGGGTAATGCTTGCAACTTTTTTGTGCGTAATTTATGAACGTGCGTGCCTTGGCGCATTGATACACTGGAGTTATGCGGTCAGAAAAGTGACCTAATAGTGGGACTACTTCAGGTGTGCATCTATAGACAGTTAATCAACACCCAATTTAGCGCGTCACAATGGGAGATTCCAGACTGCTGTGGTATACATTTGTTATATACGGGTGCCTATGTATTTTTGTCTGATTGACCCTATTACACAGAGCCCATGTTGTAAGCCTACTCTCACAAAAATTGTAATGGCTATGTCTTAATATGTTACTTAAGGCTCTGTAATGTCATAGCAATGTTGTTACTGTATGATATAGTTGAGGATTTTCAGCAAATAGCGAATAGACCCACCATCGACCCCATCTGCACAAAGAGACTATTGAATGAGAAAACTGAAAACAAAACAATCAACACAAAGACATGCAGTTTTACTTTGAAGGACACTTTTCAAAGCAACAAGGATTCATTTAATTTGAATAAGCGCCTGAAAGTCAAATGGAATCGAAGATGTGTCCTCCAAGCTGCCTTAATTGTTCATAATTTTACCTGTGAAGTCAGCCTCAGTGTCAGTGTTATGGCAACAGCGTTCTGTGTTGCTTTGTAATCAGACAGACCGTGTTGCCAGATTGGGCAGTTACCCGCCCAATTGGGCTGCTTGGGATGACCGTCTGCGGGTAAAAATGGGAAAAATTGGCAATTTGGTGTTTTTTTCTACAGTTTAATGCCCATAGAAATCAATGCTATTTGTTAAAATTGGGAGGAATTTAGCGCATTTTGGCGTTTTTGAGAACCTTTTGGACGGGATTTGATCAGACACATCGGGCATCACTGCAGACAAAAACAAAGGTACCTGGATGCTATCAGCTGTGCAGCTGTTATAGACAGAGAAGCAATCAGGGCTTCAAGGAAAATCAGTGATTTCGAAGAAAGCCCATGCCACAAGATCTTCATCCACATATCGCTTGATACGTCTTGGACAGGACCATGGCACATGCTTCAGAAATGATGATGATTTTGCTATTATATTGCCTCAACTGACTGATCTGATGGCTGGACTCCAAAATTAACAAGACAGCCATGACAGATGAAAAAATAATATGATTTGTTTTTTTTTTTCAGGCTGGCCTAGAAAATAGACCATAAAAATCATGGGCTGTAAGGGATGACGCATTGTGAGTCTCGTGTCCAGCCTTTTTGGAATAAGGCTATGTTCATTTTATGTCTGTTTTGACAATTTCAGGGTAAATCAGGCAGGTGACTTGTAACATGGATGTGTCAGTACAGTCAATCTTATACGAACCGGAGGCTGCTTACATCGAAAAGTATGTGTCGTGCTGGCCATTATAATCACATAGTAGCATACACTACAGTAATACAGTAATAATATTTGTCTTTATGCCGTAGTACAGAAATTCAAAAACAAAACAAAACTGTGCGTGTTCGTGAGCTTGCGTATGTGCCGTGCTGTATGTGTGTGTGTGTGTGTGTGTGTGTGTGTGTGTGTGTGTGTGTGTGTGTGTGTGTGTGTGTGTGTGTGTGTGTGTGTGTGTGTGTGTGTGTGTGTGTGTGTGTGTGTGTGTGTGTGTGTGTGTGTCTTTTGAGTTTAAGACGTTGTTGTAGTTTGCTGAACAGTGGGTGTTGAACATGTGTTGTTTCCTTCACCTCTGGATTACAGCAGGAAAAGGAAGAACACAAACAGCTATAAGCAGCTTTGCACATTTGTTCTTTTGCACTTTCCTTTCATCCTCAGCAAATATTGCTATGCTGTCTCTTTTTTACCCTCCGCTCTACTCTCCTCTCCTGTCACTGTCTGCCATCCTGTTCTGCTCTGTTCTGCTCTGCTCTGCTCTGTTCTATTCTGTTCTGTTCTGTTCTGTTCTGTTCTGTTCTGTTCTGTTCTGTTCTGTTCTGTTCTCGTCTCGTCTCGTCTCGTCTCGTCTCGTCTCGTCTCGTCTCTTCTCTTCTCTTCTCTTCACTTCTCTTCTCTTCTCTCTACCCTGTTATCTCTTCTCTTCTCTTCTCTTCTCTTCTCTTCTCTTCTCTTCTCTTCTCTTTTCTTCTCTTCTCTTCTCTTCTCTTCTCTTCTCTTCTCTTCTCTTCTCCTCTCTTCTCTTCTCTTCTCTTCTCTTCTCTTCTCTTCTCTTCTCTTCTCCTCTAATATTGTCTCTTCTCTTCTATTTTAATCTTGTCTCTTCTCTTCTCTTCTCTTCTCTTCTCTTCTCTTCTCTTCTCTTCTCTTCTCTTCTCTTCTCTTCTCTTCTCTTCTCTTCTCTTCTCTTCTCTTCTCTTCTCTCTAATACAGGGGTGTCAAACATACGCATCCGGCCCGCCAGAGGGTTCCATCCGGCCCGGATGTAAAAAAAAAAAAAAATATATATATATATATTTTTTTTTTTACTTTTTTTTTTTTTTTTTAAATGAAATAACCGAAATGCGCAATTACGGCCCTCGGGGCAAAATCGAGACCTGCATGACATTAACCCAATGGTCCCTCTGTTACACTGTATATATGTAGTAAAGTGCACATCACACTTCTATTATAAATAGTGAATTTGTACTGTAACAGGCATTTGATAAAGCTCATATATTATAGACCTCATATATAGAGATAAAATGTTAATACTTCTTATTCGTATTGTATTGGTATTGGTTGTAATTAAATAATAAATATAATTGGATTTGTATTGGTTCCTATTAAGCTCAAACTGGAAACGGGATGTTAGAATGCGTGAAAATGCAGGAAATTACATATATGAAATACAAAATTTTCTGGGGGAAAACCCCCCGACCCCCTGCCAAAATTTATTTAATTGACGGTTGGCAATGAATGAATGAAGTCAAGGAAATTTTGCATAGGATTATCAGTATTACATTGCTTTCTACATATTCAACACACTTAAAACGCGATAGTAACACTAATCCTCTGCTTTACGTTTTTTTTTTTTTTTTGCGATGATGTTACTAATGCGGCCCGCTTGAGGTCCACATGGGTTGTATGCGGCCCCCGGACCAAAATGAGTTTGACACCCCTGCTCTAACCTCTAACCTGTATCTCCTCTCTTCTCTCGTCATCAGACAACATTGTGCTGCCGTTCTGTTTCTCATCTGTTCTGTTCTGTTCTGCTCTGTTCTGTTCTGTTCTGTTCTGTTCTGTTCTCTTCTGTTCTCTTCTCTTCTCTTCTGTTCTGTTCTGTTCTGTTCTCTTCTGTTCTCTTCTCTTCTCTTCTCTCCTCCCCTCTCCAACCTGACATCTCCTCTCTTCTTCTCTCCCCCCGTCGTCAGATATCATCGTGCTGATAGCTTCGGTGGCGGTGGTGTCGGCGGGTAGCCAGGGCAACATCTTTGCCACC